>NC_091741.1:1655397-1876239 GCF_043380555.1 Nothobranchius furzeri
CTCCTCGGGCGTTTCTTGCTTGCGCCTCTCTCCTGGAGGCGCTCAGTCAGACCCAGAGGTGACATGTGGCAAGACGCTCCTCGGGCCTCTCTCCTGGAGGCGCTCAGTCAGACCGAGTGCTGACATAAGGCAAGACGCTCCTCGGGGCGCGTCTTGCTGGGGCCTCTCTCCTGGAGGTGCTCAATCAGACCCAGTGGTGACACGTGGCAAGACGCTCCTCTGGGCGCGTCTTGCTTGGGCCTCTCTCCTGGAGGAGCTCAGTCAGACCCAGTGGTGACATGTGGCAAGACACTCCTCGGGGCGCGTCTTGCCTGGGCTTCTCTCATGGAGGCCCACAGTAAGACCCATTGTTGACATGTGGAAAGAAGGTCCTCGGGGCGCGTCTTGCTTTGGCTTCTCTGCTGGAGGCCCTCAGTCAGACCCATTGTTGACATGTGGCAAGACGCTCCTCGGGGCGCGTATTGCTTGGGCCTCTCTCCTGGATGCCCTCTGTCAGACCCAGTGTTGACATGTGGCAAGACTCTCCTCGGGGCGCGTCTTGCTTGGGCTTCTCTCATGGAGGCCCTCAGTCAGACCCAGTGTTGACATGTGTCAAGACGCTCCTCGGGCCGTGTCTTGCTTGGGCTTCTCTCCTGGAAGCGCTCAGTCAGACCCAGTGTTGACATGTGGCAAGACGCTCCTCGGGGCGCTTCTTGCTTGGGCTTCTCTCCTGGAGGCCCTCAGTCAGACCCATTGTTGACAAGTGGCAAGACGCTCCTCGGGGCACGTCTTGCTTGGGCCTCTCTCCTGGAGGCGCTCAGTCAGACCGAGTAGTGACATGTGGCAAGACGCTCCTCGGGGCGCGTCTTGAAAATATACACATCAATTGCTCGAATCCCATTGTTGCAAAGTAAAACTCTAATAAAACTCTAGTCTGACATCAACAGAGAAGACTTAGTGTATGCACTACAAATACAGCATTAGGATTTCGAGTGGACCGTGCACCTTGTGAACCATCAGAGGCTTATGACGCAACATATCTTCCAGTTGCTATTAGACAAGTTATAATTCTGGACCATTTTTTGGAACTGGTTTCTTGGGTCTGTGAGTAAATGCCAAATGAGATGATAGTCCTTAAGTAAGTTCCTTGCGATCCCATGTCACGCTCTTGCCCATCAGCCGGTGAACGCTGAGACGGAACTCGATGAGAGCGATGTATTTTTTAAGTGCTCCGAATGTACTTCTAACAAGCGTGCGATTCACTTCGTGAGTAAACCGCAGCTGCAGCTGATTCAAACAGTCGAGCCAACATTCTACATCACAATATTCGTTTTGTAGTTAGTCGAGTTACCTTTTGTGTGGTGCATGCACGGGTCGTTAGCGTCCAGCTCCCAGCTTAGAGAGTCCTGTATTGACACAGACGTCAATACATCTCGATGTCATGCAACACACAAAGTCTGTCGCATACAGGTGGGTTAACACATGTACGATACCTTTTGTGTGGCGCATGCACGGGTCGTTAGCGTCCAGCTCCCGGCTTATAGAGAGTCCTGTATTGACACAGACGTCAATACATCTCGATGTCATGCAACACACAAAGTCTGTCGCATACAGGTGGGTTAACACACATGTACGATGTGTGCGATGGCACGCCCAGTTTACAATGGGACACGACGATGATCATTGTTAACCAAACTCTTGTTTCTCACGACAGGTGGTAGCGTTGTCTCCTGCACCTGGTCTTCGTGCACAGAGGGTGCTGTAATGTGCTCGTCATAGTCGCGATCGTTGTCACTCGAATCCGTTGTTCTCACGACAGGTGGTAGCGTTGTCTCCTGCATGTTGTCTTCGCGTGCGGCAAGCGTTGTGCTGTGCTCGTTATAATGGTTGTCTTCGTACAAAGGGGGTGTTGAATACTCCTTCGCGAGTAGTGTAGGAGGTGGTGTGATGGGACGTATCTCAGAGGCGTTATGTGAGCGTACCACCATGGCCTGAGCAACTGCGACTACTGAGAGTACACCCAGTACAGACAGCGAGATCATTTTTTTACTTGGGTGTTGTACGTGTGGGTACAGCCGCTTTAATGGCAGTGAGAGCAAGTGGTCAAATGTATTTATAGGTCACTAGCAGAAACTAAGGCACGTGGTCAGAGTGTAATCGTAACCACCGTAGCTCTTGTCATAATTTAATTAACATAGAAATCAGAAACGGGCATGTCAGGATAGACATCGCGAGTGATAATGCGGCCAGTATCTGTGTGCGCTTGAGAGCTCCTTGTTGTTCTACTGTGGTGCCCACGCCGCCGGGTCTGTAAATGTCATCGACCTTCTTTATATACGCATACGCTAAAGACCGTATATTCTCTATGGATTTGAACACGTCCTTTGTTTTGCGTAACACTTGAGCTGTCTCGAGCGTGATTTTGTGAGTGTACGCCAGTGTTTCGCGTGCACCGAGGTCCGAAAGGGCGTGCGCTACAACTATTAACCTTGGTTTGGGAGTGTGGCGAAACGCTCGCTCCGCTGTAATGGGCAGATGCAATGTTATCACCTGGTACGTTTCGTTAGTCGGGTCGTAACACACCGGTCCGTGACACGGACCGTCACATTGTATGGGGCACAGTAAGGACAACACGCCACCGACCGTGACTTCGCACTCGACCGCGGTGGTGTTGTCGATTTGCAAAGGATCACATACGCCTCTCCAGTCGCAATGAGGCACATTGTAGTCGACGCGACCGTCGGTCACCATAGCTTTCGTCAGCCAACACACTCGATTGCCCTTCGAAACATCGGCGATCAACGTGAGCGTAGAGGTCGCTGTCGCTTTACTGTACGCCAGGATATCCGTGTGTGAGTGCACGCTCGACGTCGATTGACAACCGGTCATGTCAGACCTGATCAGACCTTCCGAACACATGACCATTAGTTGTTGTGCGGCCGAGAGTATCGCGATCATACCGTTGAGATGTGTAGAAAGCGCGTACACGCCAGCCTTCCACGTTTCCAAAGTTTCCAGCAATCTAGAGGGATTGTCTTAGCGCGCACGGCTGTGCTGAATTTGCGTTGGGTAGACACAACGGCTTCTACCTCGCTTAGGATCTTGTGGGATCATGTACTCGTGGTAGGCCAAGACGTGTATAGTCGAGCGCGGTGACGCCCCGAACACTTGACCCGGTTTTGTTGTGGCGATATGCGTGTCCAGTAATGCGGCAAAGTCCGCGTGTCTAGCGTGTATTGATTTTACAGCTCGCTCATACCCCAACAGTACGGTCCGTAGAAGTTCGTTCACTTGTTTCCATGCGCTCGTGGAACACAGGACATCGCAACCTCTGTGATAATCAAGTAAAGCGTCACACACCAGCTGCTTGCACGTTGTAAATACAATCGGTAGTAACTTCTTACTCCACTCTATGTTGAACTCGTATAGTATGTATATGGGCGGTTGCGGCGGTTTGCGCATTTTCTATCTACCCTCCGCTAATATGACTCTGTGGTCTGTCTCCTGAGATGGTGCGGTTGGAACTTGCGAGAGTGCACTATGGACGGTCGGCGTTTCCATTTCGTCAACTGTGCCATTTTCAGCCGCTGGAAAACGGCCGTCGACGGTCGATGCGAGACACCAACATAACGTTAGACCGCGACCCTCATGCCAGTTTTCTGTAGTAATGGTTGTAGTTTCTGGTGCACACTCGATACGCCATTACGATCACAATTACGTTGATTAATAAATCCAGTGTTGTAGCGACTGCAGCCAGCGCCGTCGCGCAACTCGTGTCGGTGTTATCTCTCGATACTTTCGTTGGTATTCAAGCGTATGCAGAATCTACGGATCTGGTGAAGTTGCTTGTCACTAGCTTGCGCACGTTTGATATGGCACTTTGCGCGAGACTCACACAACCTGCAGTGGCGACCGTCGCGTCAGTGCAAAGTTTTTTCGATATATCGCTCGCAACATCGTTTGTCATTTGCTGTACACTGCGCACACTGGCCGCGAGGTCGCGGAGAGGGTCTTCGTTACGAGCTACTCTGGTAGCGCCGTGGTTGATGAGGACGATCATCTTTAGCAATAGTTCATCTCGAAGCGCAACGATGGTGAGGGCGACGGGTTGGCCGGTTCCGCCTTCAGGCCACACGGTTGCCGCTAGATTGCCCAATGCCACACACGCAGACGAACCCTGTACACACTCAATGACCCGTGTGCGATCGTTGATTTCTGCTAGTACGTTTGCTAGGTCTACGTGCTTCCACGGATCGGGCGTGGGCACGCGCTTGTTTTTAGAGGCGTTTTCGCGCAGCCTCTACCCTGCACGACCGCTCGTGGCCGCACTAGCTATATTTATCTTTATTTGTTTCACACACACACACACACACACACACACACACACACACACACACACACACACACACGCACGCACACACACACACACACACACACACAGGACCTTGCATGCAAACCCCGGTCAGGCCTGCAGTGTACACATCAGAGACATGATGTGCTTTCACAGAACTGAGGTTGTTCATTACTAAATGACTTTTACAGGAATATTGTTATTATACTATTCAACAGGTTGATCATAATAATGTGTATTAAACCCACAACCTAGCACTGAGGACAGAGGGACTTTATTTAAATTAGTACTTAATGGAAACGATACATAATGATACATAAGAGCCATGTCATACATTCAGCCTAGGAATAGTAGCATTGTGCATTATTAAAAATATACAGATCAATTGCTCGAATCCCATTGTTGCAAAGTAAAACTCTAATAAAACTCTAGTCTGACATCAACAGAGAAGACTTAGTGTATGTACTACAAATACAGCATTAGGATTTCGAGTGGACCGTGCACCTTGTGAACCATCAGAGGCTTATGACGCAACATATCTTCCAGTTGCTAACATGTGGCAAGACGCTCCTCGGGGCGCGTCTTGCTTGGGCTTCTCTCCTGGAGGCACTCAGACAGACCCAGTGTTGACATGTGACAAGACGCTCCTCGGGGCGCGTCTTGCTTGCGCCTCTCTCCTGGAGGCGCTCAGTCAGAACGAGAGGTGACATGTGGCAAGACGCTCCTCGGGGCGCGTCTTGCTTGGGCCTCTCTCCTGGAGGCCCTCTGTCAGACCCAGTGTTGACATGTGGCAAGACGCTCCTCCGGGCGCATCTTGCTTGGGCCTCTCTCCTGGAGGCGCTCAGTCAGACTGAGTAGTGACATGTGGCAAGACACTCCTCGGGGCGCGTCTTGGTTGGGCCTCTCTCCTGGAGGCGCTCATTCAGACCCAGTGGTGACATGTGGCAAGACGCTCCTCGGGGCGCGTATTGCTTTGGCCTCTCTCCTGAATGCCCTCTGTCAGACCGAGTGTTGACATGTGGCAAGACTCTCCTCGGGGCGCGTCTTGCTTGGGCTTCTCTCATGGAGGCGCTCAGTCAGACCGAGTGCTGACATAAGGCAAGACGCTCCTCGGGGCGCGTCTTGCTGGGGCCTCTCTCCAGGAGGTGGTCAATCAGACCCAGTGGTGACACGTGGCAAGACGCTCCTCTGGGCGCGTCTTGCTTGGGCCTCTCTCCAGGAGGAGCTCAGTCAGACCCAGTGGTGACACGTGGCAAGACGCTCCTCGGGGCGCGTCTTGCTTGGGCCTCTCTCCTGGAGGCGCTCAGTCAGACACAGTGTTGACATGTGGCAAGACACTCCTCGGGGCGCGTCTTGCCTGGGCCTCTCTCCTGGATGCCCTCTGTCAGACCCAGTGTTGACATGTGGCAAGACTCTCCTCGGGGCGCGTCTTGCTTGGGCTTCTCTCATGGAGGCCCTCAGTCAGACCCAGTGTTGACATGTGTCAAGACGCTCCTCGGGCCGTGTCTTGCTTGGGCCTCTCTCCTGGAAGCGCTCAGTCAGACCCAGTGTTGACATGTGGCAAGACGCTCCTCGGGGCGCTTCTTGCTTGGGCTTCTCTCCTGGAGGCCCTCAGTCAGACCCATTGTTGACATGTGGCAAGACGCTCCGCGGGGCACGTCTTGCTTGGGCCTCTCTCCTGGAGGCGCTCAGTCAGACCGAGTAGTGACATGTGGCAAGACGCTCCTCGGGGCGCGTCTTGCTGGGGCTTCTCTCATGGAGGCACTCAGTCAGACCCAGTGTTGACATGTGGCAAGACGCTCCTCGGGGCGCGTGTTGCTTGGACCTCTCTCCTGGAGGCGCTCAGTCAGACCCAGTGTTGACATGTGGCAAGACACTCCTCGGGGCGCGTCTTGCCTGGGCTTCTCTCATGGAGGCCCACAGTAAGACCCATTGTTGACATGTGGAAAGAAGGTCCTCGGGGCGCGTCTTGCTTTGGCTTCTCTCCTGGAGGCCCTCAGTCAGACCCATTGTTGACATGTGGCAAGACGCTCCTCGGGGCGCGTCTTGCTGGGGCTTCTCTCATGGAGGCACTCAGTCAGACCCAGTGTTGACATGTGGCAAGACGCTCCTCGGGGCGCGTGTTGCTTGGACCTCTCTCCTGGAGGCGCTCAGTCAGACCGAGTAGTGACATGTGGCAAGACGCTCCTCGGGGCGCGTCTTGCCGGGGCCTCTCTCCTGGAGGCGCTCAGTCAGACCCAGTGTTGACATGTGTCAAGACGCTCCTCGGGGGTTTCTTGCTAGCGCCTCTCTCCTGGAGGCGCTCAGTCAGACCCAGAGGCGACATGTGGCAAGACGCTCCTCGGGCCTCTCTCCTGGAGGCGCTCAGTCAGACCCAGTGTTGACATGTGGCAAGACGTTCCTCGGGGCGCGTCTTGCTTGGGCCTCTCGCCTGGAGGCGCTCAGTCAGACCGAGTGCTGACATGTTGCAAGACGCTCCTCCGGGCGCGTCTTGCTTGGGCCTCTCTCCTGGAGGCGCTCAGTCAGACCCAGTGTTGACATGTGGCAAGACGCTCCTCGGGGCGCGTCGTGCTTGGGCCTCTCTCCTGGAGGCGCTCAGTCAGACCGAGTGCTGACATGTGGCAAGAACATCCTCGGGGCGCATCTTGCTTGGGCTTCTCTCCTGGAGGCCCTCAGTCAGACCCAGTGTTGACATGTGGCAAGACGCTCCTCGGGGCGCGTCTTATTTGGGCCTCTCTCCTGGGGGCCCTCAGTCAGACCCAGTGTTGACATGTGGCAAGACGCTCCTCGGGGCGCGTCTTGCTTGGGCTTCTCTCCTGGAGGCCCTCAGTCAGACCCATTGTTGACATGTGGGAAGACGTTCCTCGGGGCACGTCTTGCTTGGGCCTCTCTCCTGGAGGTGCTCAGTCAGACCGAGTAGTGACATGTGGCAAGACGCTCCTCGGGGCGCGTCTTGCTTGGACCTCCCTCCTGGAGGCGCTCAGTCAGACCGAGTAGTGACATGTGGCAAGACGCTCCTCGGGGCGTGTCTTGCTTGGACCTCTCTCCTGGAGGCGCTCAGTTAGACCGAGTAGTGACATGTGGCAAGACGCTCCTCGGGGCGGGTCTTGCTTGGGCCTCTCTCCTGGAGGCGCTCAGTCAGAACTGGAAGATATGTTGCGTCATAAGCCTCTGATGGTTCACCAGGTGCACGGTCCACTCGAAATCCTAATGCTGTATTTGTAGTACATACACTAAGTCTTCTCTGTTGATGTCAGACTAGAGTTTTATTAGAGTTTTACTTTGCAACAATGGGATTCGAGCAATTGATGTGTATATTTTTAATAGTGCACAATGCTACTATTCCTAGGCTGAATGTATGACATGGCTCTTGTGTATCATTATGTATCGTTTCCATTAAGTACTAATTTAAATAAAGTCCCTCTGTCCTCAGTGCTAGGTTGTGGGTTTAATACACATTATTATGATCAACCTGTTGAATAGTATAATAACAATATTCCTGTAAAAGTCATTTAGTAATGAACAACCTCAGTTCTGTGAAAGAACATCATGTCTCTGATGTGTAAACTGCAGGCCTGACCGGTCTTGCTGGGGCCTCTCTCCTGGAGGCGCTCAATCAGACCCAGTGGTGACACGTGGCAAGACGCTCCTCGGGGCGCGTCTTGCTTGGGCCTCTCTCCTGGAGGCGCTCAGTCAGACCAAGTGGTGACACGTGGCAAGAAGCTCCTCGGGGCGCGTCTTGCTTGGGCCTCTCTCCTGGAGGCGCTCAGTCAGACCCAGTGTTGACATGTGGAATGACACTCCTCGGGGCGCGTCTTGCTTGGGCCTCTCTCATGGAGGCCCTCTGTCAGACCCAGTGTTGACATGTGTCAAGACGCTCCTCGGGGCGCGTCTTGCTTTGGCTTCTCTCGTGGAGGCGCTCAGTCAGACCGAGTGCTGACATGTGGCAAGAAGCTCCTCGGGGCGCGTCTTGCTTGGGCTTCTCTCCTGGAGGCCCTCAGTAAGACCCATTGTTGACATGTGGCAAGACGCTCCTCGTGGTGCGTCTTGCTTGGGCCTCTCTCCAGAAGGCCCTCAATCAGACCCAGTGTTGACACGTGGCAAGACGCTTCTCGGGGCGCGTCTTGCTTGGGCCTCTCTCCTGGAGGGGCTCAGTCAGACTGAGTAGTGACATGTGGCCTGACGCTCCTCGGGGCGCGTCTTGCCTGGGCCTCTCTCCTGGAGGCGCTCAGTCAGACCCAGTGGTGACATGTGGCAAGACACTCCTCGGGGCGCGTCTTTCTTGGGCCCCTCTCCTGGAGGCCCTCTGTCAGACCCAGTGTTGACATGTGTCAAGACGCTCCACGGGGCGCGTCTTGCTTGGGCTTCTCTCCTGGAGGCCCTCAGTCAGACCCATTGTTGACATGTGGCAAGACGCTCCTCGGGACACGTCTTGCTTGGGCCTCTCTCCTGGAGGCGCTCAGTCAGAACCAGAGGTGACATGTGGCAAGACGCTCCTCGGGGCGCGTCTTGCTTGGGCCTCTCTCCTGGAGGCCCTCTGTCAGACCCAGTGTTGACATGTGGCAAGACGCTCCTCCGGGCGCATCTTGCTTGGGCCTCTCTCCTGGAGGCCCTCAGTAAGACCCATTGTTGACATGTGGCAAGACGCTCCTCGGGGCGCGTATTGCTTGGGCCTCTCTCCAGAAGGCCCTCAATAAGACCCAGTGTTGACATGTGGCAAGACGCTCCACGGGGCGCGTCTTGCTTGGGCTTCTCTCCTGGAGGCCCTCAGTCAGACCCATTGTTGACATGTGGCAAGACGCTCCTCGGGGCGCGTCTTGCTTGGGCCTCTCTCCTGGAGGCGCTCAGTCAGACCCAGTGTTGACATTTGGCAAGACGCTCCACGGGGCGCGTCTTGCTTGGGCTTCTCTCCTGGAGGCCCTCAGTCAGACCCATTGTTGACATGTGGCAAGACGCTCCTCGGGGCACGTCTTGCTTGGGCCTCTCTCCTGGAGGCGCTCAGTCAGACCGAGTAGTGACATGTGGCAAGACGCTCCTCGGGGCGCGTCTTGCTTGGGCCTCTCTCATGGAGGCCCTCTGTCAGACCCAGTGTTGACATGTGGCAAGACGCTCCTCGGGGCGCGTCTTGCTTGGGCCTCTCTCCAGAAGGCCCTCAATCAGACCCAGTGTTGACATGAGGCAAGACGCTCCTCGGGGCGCGTCTTGCTTGAGCTTCTCTCATGGAGGCCCTCTGTCAGACCCAGTGTTGACATGTGTCAAGACGCTCCACGGGGCGCGTCTTGCTTGGGCTTCTCTCCTGGAGGCCCTCAGTCAGACCCATTGTTGACATGTGGCAAGACGCTCCTCGGGGCGCGTCTTGCTTGGACCTCTCTCCTGGAGGCGCTCAGTCAGAACCAGAGGTGACATGTGGCAAGACGCTCCTCGGGGCGCGTCTTGCTTGGGCCTCTCTCCTGGAGGCCCTCTGTCAGACCCAGTGTTGACATGTGGCAAGACGCTCCTCCGGGCGCATCTTGCTTGGGCCTCTCTCCTGGAGGCCCTCAGTAAGACCCATTGTTGACATGTGGCAAGACGCTCCTCGGGGCGCGTATTGCTTGGGCGTCTCTCCAGAAGGCCCTCAATAAGACCCAGTGTTTACATGTGGCAAGACGCTCCACGGGGCGCGTCTTGCTTGGGCTTCTCTCCTGGAGGCCCTCAGTCAGACCCATTGTTGACATGTGGCAAGACGCTCCTCGGGGCGCGTCTTGCTTGGGCCTCTCTCCTGGAGGCGCTCAGTCAGACCCAGTGTTGACATGTGGCAAGACGCTCCACGGGGCGCGTCTTGCTTGGGCTTCTCTCCTGGAGGCCCTCAGTCAGACCCATTGTTGACATGTGGCAAGACGCTCCTCGGGGCACGTCTTGCTTGGGCCTCTCTCCTGGAGGCGCTCAGTCAGACCGAGTTGTGACATGTGGCAAGACGCTCCCCGGGGCGCGTCTTGCTTGGACCTCTCTCCTGGAGGCGCTCAGTTAGACCGAGTAGTGACATGTCGCAAGACGCTCCTCGGGGCGCGTCTTGCTTGGGCCTCTCTCATGGAGGCCCTCTGTCAGACCCAGTGTTGACAAGTGGCAAGACGCTCCTCGGGGCGCGTCTTGCTTGGGCCTCTCTCCTGGAGGCGCTCAGTCAGAACCAGAGGTGACATGTGGCAAGACGCTCCTCGGGGTGCGTCTTGCTTGGGCCTCTCTCCTGGAGGCCCTCTGTCAGACCCAGTGTTGACATGTGGCAAAACGCTCCTCCGGGCGCATCTTGCTTGGGCCTCTCTCCTGGAGGCCCTCAGTAAGACCCATTGTATACATGTGGCAAGACGCTCCTCGGGGCGCGTCTTGCTTGGGCCTCTCTCCAGAAGGCCCTCAATCAGACCCAGTGTTGACATGTGGCAAGACGCTCCTCGGGGCGCGTCTTGCTTGGGCTTCTCTCATGGAGGCCCTCAGTCAGACCCAGTGTTGACATGTGTCAAGACGCTCCTCGGGGCGTGTCTTGCTTGGGCCTCTCTCCTGGAGGCGCTCAAACAGACCGAGTAGTGACATGTGGCAAGACGCTCCTCGGGGCGCGTCTTGCTGGGGCTTCTCTCATGGAGGCACTCAGTCAGATCCAGTGTTGACATGTGGCAAGACGCTCCTCGGGGCGCGTCTTGCTTGGACCTCTCTCCCTGAGGCGCTCAGTCAGACCGAGTAGTGACATGTGGCAAGACGCTCCTCGGGGCGCGTCTTGCTTGGACCTCTCTCCCTGAGGCGCTCAGTCAGACCCAGTGTTGACATTTGGCAAGACACTCCTCGGGGCGCGTCTTGCTTGGGCCTCTCTCATGGAGGCCCTCTGTCAGACCCAGTGTTGACATGTGTCAAGACGCTCCTCGGGGGGCGTCTTGCTTTGGCCTCTCTCCTGGAGGTGCTCAGTCTGACCGAGTGCTGACATGTGGCAAGAAGCTCCTCGGGGCGCGTCTTGCTTGGGCTTCTCACCTGGAGGCTCTCAGTAAGAACCATTGTTGACATGTGGCAAGACGCTCCTCGGGGCGCGTCTTGCTTGGGCCTCTCTCCAGAAGGCCCTCAATCAGACCCAGTGTTGACACGTGGCAAGACGCTCCTCGGGGCGCGTCTTGCTTGGGCCTCTCTCCTGGAGGCGCTCAGTCAGACCAAGTGGTGACATGTGGCAAGACACTCCTCGGGGCGCGTCTTGCTTGGGCCTCTCTCCTGGAGGCCCTCTGTCAGACCCAGTGTTGACATGTGGCAAGACACTCCTCGGGGCGCGTCTTGCTTGGGCCTCTCTCATGGAGGCCCTCTGTCAGACCCAGTGTTGACATGTGTCAAGACGCTCCTCGGGGCGCGTCTTGCTTTGGCCTCTCTCCTGGAGGCGCTCAGTCAGACCGAGTGCTGACATGTGGCAAGAAGCTCCACGGGGCGCGTCTTGCTTGGGCTTCTCTCCTGGAGGCCCTCAGTCAGACCCATTGTTGACATGTGGCAAGACGCTCCTCGGGGCGCGTCTTGCTTGGGCCTCTCTCCTGGAGGCGCTCAGTCAGACCCAGTGTTGACATGTGGCAAGACGCTCCACGGGGCGCGTCTTGCTTGGGCTTCATGTCAACAATGGGTCTTACTGAGGGCCTCCAGGAGAGAAGCCCAAGCAAGACACGCCCCGAGGAGCTTCTTGCCACATGTCAGCACTCGGTCTGACTGAGCGCCTCCAGGAGAGAGGCCAAAGCAAGACGCGCCCCGAGGAGCGTCTTGACACATGTCAACACTGGGTCTGACAGAGGGCCTCCATGAGAGAGGCCCAAGCAAGACGCGCCCCGAGGAGAGTCTTGCCACATGTCAACACTGGGTCTGACAGAGGGCCTCCAGGAGAGAGGCCCAAGCAAGATGCGCCCCGAGGATTGTCTTGCCACATGTCACCACTTGGTCTGACTGAGCGCCTCCAGGAGAGAGGCCCAAGCAACACGCGCCCCGAGGAGCGTCAGGCCACATGTCACTACTCAGTCTGACTGAGCGCCTCCAGGAGAGAGGCCCAAGCAAGACGTGCCCCGAGGAGCGTCTTGCCACGTGTCAACACTGGGTCTGATTGAGGGCCTTCTGGAGAGAGGCCCAAGCAAGACGCGTCCCGAGGAGCGTCTTGCCACATGTCAACAATGGTTCTTACTGAGGGCCTCCGGGAGAGAAGTCCAAGCAAGACGCGCCCCGAGGAGCTTCTTGCCACATGTCAGCACTCGGTCTGACTGAGTGCCTCCAGGAGAGAGGCCAAAGCAAGACGCCCCCCGAGGAGCGTCTTGACACATGTCAACACTGGGTCTGACAGAGGGCCTCCATGAGAGAGGCCCAAGCAAGACGCGCCCCGAGGAGCGTCTTGCCACATGTCACTACTCGGTCTTACTGAGCGCCTCAGGCAGAGAGGTCCAAGCAAGACGCGCCCCGAGGAGCGTCTTGCCACATGTCAACACTGGGTCTGACTGAGTGCCTCCATGAGAGAAGCCCCAGCAAGACGCGCCCAGAGGAGCGTCTTGCCACATGTCACTACTCGGTCTGTTTGAGCGCCTCCAGGAGAGAGGCCCAAGCAAGACGTGCCCCGAGGAGCGTCTTGCCACATGTCAACAATGGGTCTGACTGAGGGCCTCCAGGAGAGAAGCCCAAGCAAGACACGCCCCGAGGAGCGTCTTGCCACATGTCAACACTGGGTCTGACTGAGCGCCTCCAGGAGAGAGGCCCAAGCAAGACACGCCCCGAGGAGCGTCTTGACACATGTCAACACTGGGTCTGACTGACGGCCTCCATGAGAGAAGCCCAAGCAAGACGCGCCCCGAGGAGAGTCTTGCCACATGTCAACACTCGGTCTGACAGAGGGCATCCAGGAGAGAGGCCCAAGCATTATGCGCCCCGAGGAGCGTCTTGCCACTTAAACCCACAACCTAGCACTGAGGACAGAGGGACTTTATTTAAATTAGTACTTAATGGAAACGATACATAATGATACATAAGAGCCATGTCACACATTCAGCCTAGGGATAGTAGCATTGTGCACTATTAAAAATATACACATCAATTGCTCGAATCCCATTGTTGCAAAGTAAAACTCTAATAAAACTCTAGTCTGACATCAACAGAGAAGACTTAGTGTATGTACTACAAATACAGCATTAGGATTTAGAGTGGACCGTGCACCTTGTGAACCATCAGAGGCTTATGACGCAACATATCTTCCAGTTGCTATTAGACAAGTTATAATTCTCGACCATTTTTCGGAACTGGTTTCTTGGGTCCGTGAGTAAATGCCATTAGTACTTAATGGAAACGATACATAATGATACATAAGAGCCATGTCGTACATTCAGCCTAGGAATAGTAGCATTGTGCACTATTAAAAATATACACATCAATTGCTCGAATCCCATTGTTGCAAAGTAAAACTCTAATAAAACTCTAGTCCGACATCAACAGAGAAGACTTAGTGTATGTACTACAAATACAGCATTAGGATTTCGAGTGGACCATGCACCTTGTGAACCATCAGAGGCTTATGACGCAACATATCTTCCAGTTGCTATTAGACAAGTTATAATTCTCGACCATTTTTCGGAACTGGTTTCTTGGGTCCGTGAGTAAATGCCAAATGAGATGATAGTCCTTAAGTAAGTTCCTGGCGATCCCATGTCACGCTCTTGCCCATCAGCCGGTGAACGCTGAGACGGAACTCGATGAGAGCGATGTATTTTTTAAGTGCTCCGAATGTACTTCTAACAAGCGTGCGATTCACTTTGTGAGTAAACAGCAGCTGCAGCTGATTCAAACAGTCGAGCCAACTTTCTACATCACAATATGCGTTTTGTAGTTAGTCGAGTTACCTTTTGTGTGGCGCATGCACGGGTCGTTATCGTCCAGCTCCCAGCTTAGAGAGTCCTGTATTGACACAGACGTCAATACATCTCGATGTCATGCAACACACAAAGTCTGTCGCATACAGGTGGGTTAACACATGTACGATACCTTTTGTGTGGCGCATGCACGGGTTGTTAGCGTCCAGCTCCCAGCTTAGAGAGTCCTGTATTGACACAGACGTCAATACATCTCGATGTCATGCAACACACAAAGTCTGTCACATACAGGTGGGTTAGCACATGTACGATACCTTTTGTGTGGCGCATGCACGGGTCGTTAGCGTCCAGCTCCCGGCTTATAGAGAGTCCTGTATTGACACAGACGTCAATACATCTCGATGTCATGCAACACACAAAGTCTGTCGCATACAGGTGGGTTAACACACATGTACGATGTGTGCGATGGCACGCCTAGTTTACAATGGGACACGACGATGATCATTGTTAACCAAACTCTTGTTTCTCACGACAGGTGGTAGCGTTGTCTCCTGCACCTGGTCTTCGTGCACAGAGGGTGCTGTAATGTGCTCGTCATAGTCGCGATCGTTGTCACTCGAATCCGTTGTTCTCACGACAGGTGGTAGCGTTGTCTCCTGCATGTTGTCTTCACGTGCGGCAAGCGTTGTGCTGTGCTCGTTATAATGGTTGTCTTCGTACAAAGGGGGTGTTGAATACTCCTTCGCGAGTAGTGTAGGAGGTGGTGTGATGGGACGTATCTCAGAGGCGTTATGTGAGCGTACCACCATGGCCTGAGCAACTGCGACTACTGAGAGTACACCCAGTACAGACAGCGAGATCTTTTTTTTTCTTGGGTGTTGTACGTGTGGGTACAGCCGCTTTAATGGCAGTGAGAGCAAGTGGGCAAATGTATTTATAGGTCACTAGCAGAAACTAAGGCACATGGTCAGAGTGTAATCGTAACCACCGTAGCTCTTGTCATAATTTAATATACATAGAAATCAGAAACGGGCATGTCAGGATAGACATCGCGAGTGATAATGCGGCCAGTATCTGTGTGCGCTTGAGAGCACCTTGTTGTTCTACTGTGGTGCCCACGCCGCCAGGTCTGTAAATGTCATCGACCTCCTTTATATACGCATACGCTAAAGACCGTATATTCTCTATGGATTTGAACACGTCCTATGTTTCGCGTAATGCTTGAGCTGTCTCGAGCGTGATGTTGTGAGTGTACGCCAGTGTTTCACATGCACCGAGGTCCGAAAGGGCGTGCTCTACAACTATTAACCTTGGTTTGGGAGTGTGGCAAAACGCTCGCTCCGCTGTAATGGGCGGATGCAATGTTATCACCTGGTACGTTTCGTTAGTCGGGTCGTAACACACCGGTCCGTGAAACGGACCGTCACATTGTATGGGGCACAGTAAGGACAACACGCCGCCGACCGTGACTTCGCACTCGACCGCGGTGGTGTTATCGATTTGCAAAGGATCACATACGCCTCTCCAGTCGCAATGAGGCACATTGTAGTCGACGCGACCGTCGGTCACCATAGCTTTCGTCAGCCAACACACTCGATTGCCCTTCGAAACATCGGCGATCAACTTGAGCTTAGAGGTCGACGTCGCTTTACTGTACGCCAGGATATCCGTGTGTGAGTGCACGCTCGACGTCGATTGACAACCGGTCATGTCAGACCTGATCAGACCTTCCGAACACATGACCATTAGTTGTTGTGCGGCCGAGAGTATCGCGATCATACCGTTGAGATGTGTAGAAAGCGCGTACACGCCAGCCTTCCACGTTTCCAAAATTTCCAGCAGTCTAGAGGGACTTGTCTTAGCGCGCACGGCTGTGCTGAATTTGCGTTGGGTAGACACAACGGCTTCTACCTCGCTTAGGATCTGTGGGCTCATGTACTCGTGGTAGGCCAAGACGTGTATAGTCGAGCGCGGTGATGCCCCGAACACTTGACCCAGTTTTGTTGTGGCGATATGCGTGTCCAGTAACGCGGCAAAGTCCGCGTGTCTAGCGTGTATTGATTTTACAGCTCGCTCATACCCCAACAGTACGGTCCGTAGAAGTTCGTTCACTTGTTTCCATGCGCTCGTGGAACACAGGACATCGCAACCTCCGTGATACTCAAGTAAAGCGTCAAACACCAGCTGCTTGCACGTTGGAAATACAATCGGTAGTAACTTCTTACTCCACTCTATGTTGAACTCTTATAGTATGTATATGGGCGGTTGCGGCGGTTTGCGCATTTTCTATCTACCCTCCGCTAATATGACTCTGTGGTCTGTCTCCTGAGATGGTGCGGTTGGAACTTGCGAGAGTGCACTATCGACGGTCGGCGTTTTCATTTCGTCAACTGCCATTTTCAGCCGCTGGCAAACGGCCGTCGACGGTCGATGCGAGACACCAACATAACGTTAGACCGCGACCCTCATGCCAGTTTTCTGTAGTACTGGTTGTAGTTTCTGGTGCACACTCGAAACGCCATTACGATCACAATTACTTTGATTAATAAATCCAGTGTTGTAGCGACTGCAGCCAGCGCCGTCGCGCAACTTGTGTCGGTGTTATCTCTCGATACTTTCATTCGTATCCGAGCGTATGCAGAATCTACGGATCTGGTGAAGTTGCTTGTCACTAGCTTGCGCACGTTTGATATGGCACTTTGCGCGAGACTCGCACAACCTGCAGTGGCGACCGTCGCGTCAGTGCAAAGTTTTTCCAATATATCGCTCGCAACATCGTTTGTCATTTGCTGTACACTGCGCACACTGGCCGCGAGGTCGCGGAGAGGGTCTTCGTTACGAGCTACTCTGGTAGCGCCGTGGTTGATGAGGACGATCATCTTTTGCAATAGTTCATCTCGAAGCGCAACGATGGTGAGGGCGACCGGTTGGCCGGTTCCGCCTTCAGGCCACACGGTTGCCGCTAGATTGCCCAATGCCACACACGCAGACGAACCCTGTACACACTCAATGACCCGTGTGCGATCGTTGATTTCTGCTAGTACGTTTGCTAGGTCTACGTGCTTCCACGGATCGGGCGTGGGCACGCGCTTGTTTTTAGAGGCGTTTTCGCGCATCCTCTACACTGCACGACCGCTCGTGGCCGCACTAGCTATATTTATCTTTATTTGATTCACACACACACACACACACACACACACACACACACACACACACACACACACACACACACACACACACACACACACACACACACAGGCCCTTGCGTGCAAACCCCGGTCAGGCCTGCAGTGTACACATCAGAGACATGATGTTCTTTCACAGAACTGAGGTTGTTCATTACTAAATGACTTTTACAGGAGTATTGTTATTATACTGTTCAACAGGTTGATCATAATAATGTGTATTAAACCCACAACCTAGCACTGAGGACAGAGGGACTTTATTTAAATTTGTACTTAATGGAAACGATACATAATGATACATAAGAGCCATGTCGTACATTCAGCCTAGGAATAGTAGCATTGTGCACTATTAAAAATATACACATCAATTGCTCGAATCCCATTGTTGCAAAGTAAAACTCTAATAAAACTCTAGTCTGACATCAACAGAGAAGACTTAGTGTATGTACTACAAATACAGCATTAGGATTTCGAGTGGACCGTGCACCTTGTGAACCATCAGAGGCTTATGATGCAACATATCTTCCAGTTGCTATTAGACAAGTTATAATTCTCTACCATTTTTCGGAACTGGTTTCTTGGGTCCGTGAGTAAATGCCAAATGAGATGATAGTCCTTAAGTAAGTTCCTGGCGATCCCATGTCACGCTCTTGCCCATCAGCCGGTGAACGCTGAGACGGAACTCGATGAGAGCGATGTATTTTTTAAGTGCTCCGAATGTACTTCTAACAAGCGTGCGATTCACTTTGTGAGTAAACCGCAGCTTCAGCTGATTCAAACAGTCGAGCCAACTTTCTACATCACAATATGCGTTTTGTAGTTAGTCGAGTTACCTTTTGTGTAGCGCATGCACGGGTCGTTATCGTCCAGCTCCCAGCTTAGAGAGTCCTGTATTGACACAGACGTCAATACATCTCGATGTCATGCAACACACAAAGTCTGTCGCATACAGGTGGGTTAACACATGTACGATACCTTTTGTGTGGCGCATGCACGGGTTGTTAGCGTCCAGCTCCCAGCTTAGAGAGTCCTGTATTGACACAGACGTCAATACATCTCGATGTCATGCAACACACAAAGTCTGTCGCATACAGGTGGGTTAACACATGTACGATACCTTTTGTGTGGCGCATGCACGGGTCGTTAGCGTCCAGCTCCCGGCTTATAGAGAGTCCTGTATTGACACAGACGTCAATACATCTCGATGTCATGCAACACACAAAGTCTGTCGCATACAGGTGGGTTAACACACATGTACGATGTGTGCGATGGCACGCCCAGTTTACAATGGGACACGACGATGATCATTGTTAACCAAACTCTTGTTTCTCACGACAGGTGGTAGCGTTGTCTCCTGCACCTGGTCTTCGTGCACAGAGGGTGCTGTAATGTGCTTGTCATAGTCGCGATCGTTGTCACTCGAATCCGTTGTTCTCACGACAGGTGGTAGCGTTGTCTCCTGCATGTTGTCTTCGCGTGCGGCAAGCGTTGTGCTGTGCTCGTTATAATGGTTGTCTTCGTACAAAGGGGGTGTTGAATACTCCTTCGCGAGTAGTGTAGGAGGTGGTGTTATGGGACGTATCTCAGAGGCGTTATGTGAGCGTACCACCATGGCCTGAGCAACTGCGACTACTGAGAGTACACCCAGTACAGACAGCGAGATCTTTTTTTTTCTTGGGTGTTGTACGTGTGGGTACAGCCCCTTTAATGGCAGTGAGAGCAAGTGGGCAAATGTATTTATAGGTCACTAGCAGAAACTAAGGCACGTGGTCAGAGTGTAATCGTAACCACCGTAGCTCTTGTCATAATTTAATATACATAGAAATCAGAAACGGGCATGTCAGGATAGACATGGCGAGTGATAATGCGGCCAGTATCTGTGTGCGCTTGAGAGCACCTTGTTGTTCTACTGTGGTGCCCACGCCGCCAGGTCTGTAAATGTCATCGACCTCCTTTATATACGCATACGCAAAAGACCGTATATTCTCTATGGATTTGAACACGTCCTTTGTTTCGCGTAACGCTTGAGCTGTCTCGAGCGTGATGTTGTGAGTGTAAGCCAGTGTTTCACGTGCACCAAGGTCCGAAAGAGTGTGCGCTACAACTATTAACCTTGGTTTGGGAGTGTGGCGAAACGCTCGCTCCGCTGTAATGGGCGGATGCAATGTTATCACCTGGTACGTTTCGTTAGTCGGGTCGTAACACACCGGTCCGTGACACTGACCGTCACATTGTATGGGGCACAGTAAGGACAACACGCCACCGACCGTGACTTCGCACTCGACCGCGGTGGTGTTGTCGATTTGCAAAGGATCACATACGCCTCTAAAGTCGCAATGAGGCACATTGTAGTCGACGCGACCGTCGGTCACCGTAGCTTTCGTCAGCCAACACACTCGATTGCCCTTCGAAACATCGGCGATCAACGTGAGCGTAGAGGTCGCTGTCGCTTTACTGTACGCCAGGATATCCGTGTGTGAGTGCACGCTCGACGTCGATTGACGACCGGTCATGTCAGACCTGATCAGACCTTCCGAACACATGACCATTAGTTGTTGTGCGGCCGAGAGTATCGCGATCATACCGTTGAGATGTGTAGAAAGCGCGTACACGCCAGCCTTCAACGTTTCCAAAGTTTCCAGCAATCTAGAGGGACTTGTCTTAGCGCGCACGGCTGTGCTGAATTTGCGTTGGGTAGACACAACGGCTTCTACCTTGCTTAGGATCTTGTGGGCTCATGTACTCGTGGTAGGCCAAGACGTGTATAGTCGAGCGCGGTGACGCCCCGAACACTTGACCCGGTTTTGTTGTGGCGATATGCGTGTCCAGTAATGCGGCAAAGTCCGCGTGTCTAGCGTGTATTGATTTTACAGCTCACTCATACCCCAACAGTACGGTCCGTAGAAGTTCGTTCACTTGTTTCCATGCGCTCGTGGAACACAGGACATCGCAACCTCTGTGATAATCAAGTAAAGCGTCACACACCAGCTGCTTGCACGTTGTAAATACAATCGGTAGTAACTTCTTACTCCACTCTATGTTGAACTCGTATAGTATGTATATGGGCGGTTGCGGCGGTTTGCGCATTTTCTATCTACCCTCCGCTAATATGACTCTGTGGTCTGTCTCCTGAGATGGTGCGGTTGGAACTTGCGAGAGTGCACTATGGACGGTCGGCGTTTCCATTTCGTCAACTGTGCCATTTTCAGCCGCTGGCAAACGGCCGTCGACGGTCGATGCGAGACACCAACATAACGTTAGACCGCGACCCTCATGCCAGTTTTCTGTAGTACTGGTTGTAGTTTCTGGTGCACACTCGATACGCCATTACGATCACAATTACGTTGATTAATAAATCCAGTGTTGTAGCGACTGCAGCCAGCGCCGTCGCGCAACTCGTGTTGGTGTTATCTCTCGATACTTTCGTTGGTATTCAAGCGTATGCAGAATCTACGGATCTGGTGAAGTTGCTTGTCACTAGCTTGCGCACGTTTGATATGGCACTTTGCGCGAGACTCACACAACCTGCAGTGGCGACCGTCGCGTCAGTGCAAAGTTTTTCCGATATATCGCTCACAACATCGTTAGTCATTTGCTGTACACTGCGCACACTGGCCGCGAGGTCGCGGAGAGGGTCTTCGTTACGAGCTACTCTGGTAGCGCCGTGGTTGATGAGGACGATCATCTTTAGCAATAGTTCATCTCGAAGCGCAACGATGGTGAGGGCAACGGGTCTACCAGTGGTGACATGTGGCAAGACACTCCTCTGGGCGCGTCTTGCTTGGGCCTCTCTCCTGGAGGCCCTCTGTCAGACCCAGTGTTGACATGTGTCAAGACGCTCCTCGGGGCGCGTCTTGCTTGGGCTTCTCTCCTGGAGGCCCTCAGTCAGACCCATTGTTGACATGTGGCAAGACGCTCCTCGGGGCGCGTCTTGCTTGGGCTTCTCTCCTGGAGGCGCTCAGACAGACCCAGTGTTGACATGTGACAAGAGGCTCCTCGGGGCACGTCTTGCTTGGGCCTCTCTCCTGGAGGCGCTCAGTCAGAACCAGAGGTGACATGTGGCAAGATGCTCCTCGGGGCGCGTCTTGCTTGGGCCTCTCTCCTGGAGGCCCTCTGTCAGACCCAGTGTTGACATGTGGCAAGACGCTCCTCCGGGCGCATCTTGCTTGGGCCTCTCTCCTGGAGGCCCTCAGTCAGACCCATTGTTGACATGTGGCAAGACGCTCCTCGGGGCGCGTCTTGCTTGGGCCTCTCTCCTGGAGGCGCTCAGTCAGACCGAGTGCTGACATAAGGCAAGACGCTCCTCGGGGCGCGTCTTGCAGGGGCCTCTCTCCTGGAGGCGCTCAGTCAGACCCAGTGCTGACATGTGGCAAGACGCTCCTCGGGGCGCGTCTTGCTTGGGCCTCTCTCCTGGAGGCACTCAGTCAGACCCAGTGGTGACACGTGGAAAGACGCTCCTCGGGGCACATCTTGCTTGGGCCTCTCTCCTGGAGGCGCTCAGTCAGACCCAGTGTTGGCATGTGGCAAGACACTCCTCGGGGCGCGTCTTGGTTGGGCCTCTCTCCTGGAGGCGCTCATTCAGACCCAGTGGTGACATGTGGCAAGACGCTCCTCGGGGCGCGTATTGCTTCGGCCTCTCTCCTGAATGCCCTCTGTCAGACCGAGTGTTGACATGTGGCAAGACTCTCCTCGGGGCGCGTCTTGCTTGGGCTTCTCTCATGGAGGCCCTCAGTCGGACCCAGTGTTGACATATGTCAAGACGCTCCTCGGGGCGTGTCTTGCTTGGGCCTCTCTACTGGAGGCGCTCGGTCAGACCCAGTGTTGACATGTGGCAAGACGCTCCTCTGGGCAAGTCTTGCTTGGGCCTCTCTCCTGGAGGCGCTCAGTCAGACCGAGTAGTGACATGTGGCAAGACGCTCCTCGGGGCGCGTCTTGCTTGGACCTCCCTCCTGGAGGCGCTCAGTCAGACTGAGTAGTAACATTTGGCAAGACGCTCCTCGGGGCGCGCCTTGCTTGGACCTCTCTCCTGGAGGCGCTCAGTTAGACCGAGTAGTGACATGTGGCAAGACGCTCCTCGGGGCGCGTCTTGCTTCGGCCTCTCTCCTGGAGGCGCTCAGTCAGACTGAGTGCTGACATAAGACAAGACGCTCCTCGGGGCGCGTCTTGCTGGGGCCTCTCTCCTGGAGGTGCTCAATCAGACCCAGTGGTGACACGTGGCAAGACGCTCCTCTGGGCGCGTCTTGCTTGGGCCTCTCTCCTGGAGGAGCTCAGTCAGACCCAGTGGTGACACGTGGCAAGACGCTCCTCGGGGCGCATCTTGCTTGGGCCTCTCTCCTGGAGGCACTAAGTCAGACCCAGTGTTGACACGTGGCAAGACGCTCCTCGGGGCGCGTCTTGCTTGGGCCTCTCTCCTGGAGGCGCTCAGTCAGACACAGTGTTGACATGTGGCAAGACACTCCTCGGGGCGCGTCTTGCTTGGGCTTCTCTCATGGAGGCCCTCAGTAAGACCCATTGTTGACATGTGGAAAGAAGCTCCTCGGGGCGCGTCTTGCTTTGGCTTCTCTCCTGAAGCCCCTCAGTCAGACCCATTGTTGACATGTGGCAAGACGCTCCTCGGGGCGCGTATTGCTTGGGACTCTTTCCTGGATGCCCTCTGTCAGACCCAGTGTTGACATGTGGCAAGACTCTCCTCGGGGCGCGTCTTGCTTGGACCTCTCTCCTGGAGGCGCTCAGTCAGACCGAGTAGTGACATGTGGCAAGACGCTCCTCGGGGCGCGTCTTGCTTGGGCCTCTCTCCTGGAGGCGCTCAATTAGACCCAGTGTTGAAATGTGGCAAGACGCTCCTCGGGGCGCGTCTTGCTTGGGCTTCTCTCCTGGAGGCCCTCAGTCAGACCCATTGTTGACATGTGGCAAGACGCTCCTCGGGGCGCGTCTTGCTGGGGCCTCTCTCCTGGAGGCGCTCAGTCAGACCCAGTGTTGACATGTGTCAAGACGCTCCTCGGGCGTTTCTTGCTTGCGCCTCTCTCCTGGAGGCGCTCAGTCAGACCCAGAGGTGACATGTGGCAAGACGCTCCTCGGGCCTCTCTCCTGGAGGCGCTCGGTCAGACCCAGTGTTGACATGTGGCAAGACGCTCCTTGGGGCGCTTCTTGCTTGGGCCTCTCTCCTGGAGGTGCTCAGTCAGACCCAGTGTTGACATGTGGCAAGATGCTCCTCGGGGCGCGTCTTGCTGGGGCTTCTCTCATGGAGGCACTCAGTCAGACCCAGTGTTGACATGTGGCAAGATGCTCGTCGGGGCACGTCTTGCTTGGGCCTCTCTCCTGGAGGCGCTCAGTCAGACCCAAAGGAGACATGTGTCAAGATGCTCCTCGGGGCGCGTCTTGCTTGGGCCTCTCTCCTGGAGGCGCTCAGTCAGACCCAGTGTTCACATGTGGCAAGACGCTCCTCGGGGCGCGTCTTGCTTGGGCCTCTCTCCTGGAGGCGCTCAGTCAGACCCAGTGTTGACACGTGGCAAGACGCTCCTCGGGGCGCGTCTTGGTTGGGCCTCTCTCCTGGAGGCGCTCATTCAGACCCAGTGGTGACATGTGGCAAGACGCTCCTCGGGGAGCGTATTGCTTGGACCTCTCTCCTGAATGCCCTCTGTCAGACCGAGTGTTGACATGTGGCAAGACTCTCCTCGGGGCGCGTCTTGCTGGGGCCTCTCTCCTGGAGGCGCTCAGTCGGACCCAGTGCTGACATGTGGCAAGACGCTCCTCGGGGCGCGTCTTGCTTGGGCCTCTGTCCTGGAGGCGCTCAGTCAGACTGAGTAGTGACATGTGGCCTGACGCTCCTCGGGGCGCGTCTTGCTTGGGCCTCTCTCCTGGAGGCGCTCAGTCAGACCCAGTGGTGACATGTGGCAAGACACTCCTCGGGGCGCGTCTTGCTTGGGCCTCTCTCCTGGAGGCCCTCTGTCAGACCCAGTGTTGACATGTGTCAAGACGCTCCTCGGGGCGCGTCTTGCTTGGGCTTCTCTCCTGGAGGCCCTCAGTCAGACCCATTGTTGACATGTGGCAAGACGCTGCTCGGGGCGCGTCTTGCTTGGGCTTCTCTCCTGGAGGCGCTCAGACAGACCCAGTGTTGACATGTGACAAGACGCTCCTCGGGGCGCGTCTTGCTTAGGCCTCTCTCCTGGAGGCGCTCAGTCAGAACCAGAGGTGACATGTGGCAAGACGCTCCTCGGGGCTCGTCTTGCTTGGGCCTCTCTCCTGGAGGCCCTCTGTCAGACCCAGTGTTGACATGTGGCAAGACGCTCCTCTGGGCGCATCTTGCTTGGGCCTCTCTCCTTTAGGCCCTCAGTCAGACCCATTGTTGACATGTGGCAAGACGCTCCTCGGGGCGCGTCTTGCTTGGGCCTCTCTCCTGGAGGCGCTCAGTCAGACCGAGTGCTGACATAAGGCAAGACGCTCCTCGGGGCGCGTCTTGCTGGGGCCTCTCTCCTGGAGGCGCTCAGTCAGACCCAGTGCTGACATGTGGCAAGACGCTCCTCGGGGCGCGTCTTGCTTGGGCCTCTCTCCTGGAGGCGCTCAGTCAGACCCAGTGTTGACACGTGGCAAGACGCTCCTCGGGGCGCGTCTTGCTTGGGCCTCTCTCCTGGAGGCGCTCAGTCAGACCCAGTGTTGGCATGTGGCAAAACACTCCTCGGGGCGCGTCTTGGTTGGGCCTCTCTCCTGGAGGCGCTCATTCAGACCCAGTGGTGACATGTGGCAAGACGCTCCTCGGGGCGCGTATTGCTTCGGCCTCTCTCCTGAATGCCCTCTGTCAGACCGAGTGTTGACATGTGGCAAGACTCTCCTCGGGGCGCGTCTTGCTTGGGCTTCTCTCATGGAGGCCCTCAGTCCGACCCAGTGTTGACATGTGGCAAAACGCTCCTCGGGGCACGTCTTGCTTGTGCCTCTCTCCTGGAGGCGCTCAGTCAGACCGAGTAGTGACATGTGGCAAGACGCTCCTCGGGGCGCGTCTTGCTTAGACCTCCCTCCTGGAGGCGCTCAGTCAGACCGAGTAGTGACATTGGGCAAGACGCTCCTCGGGGCGCGTCTTACTTGGACCTCTCTCCTGGAGGAGCTCAGTTAGATCGAGTAGTGACATGTGGCAAGACGATCCTCGGGGCGCGTCTTGCTTGGGCCTCTCTCCTGGAGGCGCTCAGTCAGACCGAGTGCTGACATAAGGCAAGACGCTCCTCGGGGCGCGTCTTGCTGGGGCCTCTCTCCTGGAGGTGCTCAATCAGACCCAGTGGTGACACGTGGCAAGACGCTCCTCTGGGCGCGTCTTGCTTGGGCCTCTCTCCTGGAGGAGCTCAGTCAGACCCAGTGGTGACATGTGGCAAGACACTCCTCGGGGCGCGTCTTGCCTGGGCTTCTCTCATGGAGGCCCACAGTAAGACCCATTGTTGACATGTGGAAAGAAGGTCCTCGGGGCGCGTCTTGCTTTGGCTTCTCTGCTGGAGGCCCTCAGTCAGACCCATTGTTGACATGTGGCAAGACGCTCCTCGGGGCGCGTATTGCTTGGGCCTCTCTCCTGGATGCCCTCTGTCAGACCCAGTGTTGACATGTGGCAAGACTCTCCTCGGGGCGCGTCTTGCTTGGGCTTCTCTCATGGAGGCCCTCAGTCAGACCCAGTGTTGACATGTGTCAAGACGCTCCTCGGGCCGTGTCTTGCTTGGGCTTCTCTGCTGGAAGAGCTCAGTCAGACCCAGTGTTGACATGTGGCAAGACGCTCCTCGGGGCGCTTCTTGCTTGGGCTTCTCTCCTGGAGGACCTCAGTCAGACCCATTGTTGACATGTGGCAAGACGCTCCTCGGGGCACGTCTTGCTTGGGCCTCTCTCCTGGAGGCGCTCAGTCAGACCGAGTAGTGACATGTGGCAAGACGCTCCTCGGGGCGCGTCTTGCTGGGGCTTCTCTCATGGAGGCACTCAGTCAGACCCAGTGTTGACATGTGGCAAGACGCTCCTCGGGGCGCGTGTTGCTTGGACCTCTCTCCTGGAGGCGCTCAGTCAGACCGAGTAGTGACATGTGGCAAGACGCTCCTCGGGGCGCGTCTTGCTTGGGCCTCTCTCCTGGAGGCGCTCAATCAGACCCAGTGTTGACATGTGTCAAGACGCTCCTCGGGCGTTTCTTGCTTGCGCCTCTCTCCTGGAGGCGCTCAGTCAGACCCAGAGGTGACATGTGGCAAGACGCTCCTCGGGCCTCTCTCCTGGAGGCGCTCAGTCAGACCGAGTGCTGACATAAGGCAAGACGCTCCTCGGGGCGCGTCTTGCTGGGGCCTCTCTCCTGGAGGTGCTCAATCAGACCCAGTGGTAACACGTGGCAAGACGCTCCTCTGGGCGCGTCTTGCTTGGGCCTCTCTCCTGGAGGAGCTCAGTCAGACCCAGTGGTGACATGTGGCAAGACACTCCTCGGGGCGCGTCTTGCCTGGGCTTCTCTCATGGAGGCCCACAGTAAGACCCATTGTTGACATGTGGAAAGAAGGTCCTCGGGGCGCGTCTTGCTTTGGCTTCTCTGCTGGAGGCCCTCAGTCAGACCCATTGTTGACATGTGGCAAGACGCTCCTCGGGGCGCGTATTGCTTGGGCCTCTCTCCTGGATGCCCTCTGTCAGACCCAGTGTTGACATGTGGCAAGACTCTCCTCGGGGCGCGTCTTGCTTGGGCTTCTCTCATGGAGGCCCTCAGTCAGACCCAGTGTTGACATGTGTCAAGACGCTCCTCGGGCCGTGTCTTGCTTGGGCTTCTCTCCTGGAAGCGCTCAGTCAGACCCAGTGTTGACATGTGGCAAGACGCTCCTCGGGGCGCTTCTTGCTTGGGCTTCTCTCCTGGAGGCCCTCAGTCAGACCCATTGTTGACATGTGGCAAGACGCTCCTCGGGGCACGTCTTGCTTGGGCCTCTCTCCTGGAGGCGCTCAGTCAGACCGAGTAGTGACATGTGGCAAGACGCTCCTCGGGGCGCGTCTTGAAAATATACACATCAATTGCTCGAATCCCATTGTTGCAAAGTAAAACTCTAATAAAACTCTAGTCTGACATCAACAGAGAAGACTTAGTGTATGCACTACAAATACAGCATTAGGATTTCGAGTGGACCGTGCACCTGGTGAACCATCAGAGGCTTATGACGCAACATATCTTCCAGTTGCTATTAGACAAGTTATAATTCTGGACCATTTTTTGGAACTGGTTTCTTGGGTCTGTGAGTAAATGCCAAATGAGATGATAGTCCTTAAGTAAGTTCCTTGCGATCCCATGTCACGCTCTTGCCCATCAGCCGGTGAACGCTGAGACGGAACTCGATGAGAGCGATGTATTTTTTAAGTGCTCCGAATGTACTTCTAACAAGCGTGCGATTCACTTCGTGAGTAAACCGCAGCTGCAGCTGATTCAAACAGTCGAGCCAACATTCTACATCACAATATTCGTTTTGTAGTTAGTCGAGTTACCTTTTGTGTGGCGCATGCACGGGTCGTTAGCGTCCAGCTCCCAGCTTAGAGAGTCCTGTATTGACACAGACGTCAATACATCTCGATGTCATGCAACACACAAAGTCTGTCGCATACAGGTGGGTTAACACATGTACGATACCTTTTGTGTGGCGCATGCACGGGTCGTTAGCGTCCAGCTCCCGGCTTATAGAGAGTCCTGTATTGACACAGACGTCAATACATCTCGATGTCATGCAACACACAAAGTCTGTCGCATACAGGTGGGTTAACACACATGTACGATGTGTGCGATGGCACGCCCAGTTTACAATGGGACACGACGATGATCATTGTTAACCAAACTCTTGTTTCTCACGACAGGTGGTAGCGTTGTCTCCTGCACCTGGTCTTCGTGCACAGAGGGTGCTGTAATGTGCTCGTCATAGTCGCGATCGTTGTCACTCGAATCCGTTGTTCTCACGACAGGTGGTAGCGTTGTCTCCTGCATGTTGTCTTCGCGTGCGGCAAGCGTTGTGCTGTGCTCGTTATAATGGTTGTCTTCGTACAAAGGGGGTGTTGAATACTCCTTCGCGAGTAGTGTAGGAGGTGGTGTGATGGGACGTATCTCAGAGGCGTTATGTGAGCGTACCACCATGGCCTGAGCAACTGCGACTACTGAGAGTACACCCAGTACAGACAGCGAGATCATTTTTTTACTTGGGTGTTGTACGTGTGGGTACAGCCGCTTTAATGGCAGTGAGAGCAAGTGGTCAAATGTATTTATAGGTCACTAGCAGAAACTAAGGCACGTGGTCAGAGTGTAATCGTAACCACCGTAGCTCTTGTCATAATTTAATTAACATAGAAATCAGAAACGGGCATGTCAGGATAGACATCGCGAGTGATAATGCGGCCAGTATCTGTGTGCGCTTGAGAGCTCCTTGTTGTTCTACTGTGGTGCCCACGCCGCCGGGTCTGTAAATGTCATCGACCTTCTTTATATACGCATACGCTAAAGACCGTATATTCTCTATGGATTTGAACACGTCCTTTGTTTTGCGTAACACTTGAGCTGTCTCGAGCGTGATTTTGTGAGTGTACGCCAGTGTTTCGCGTGCACCGAGGTCCGAAAGGGCGTGCGCTACAACTATTAACCTTGGTTTGGGAGTGTGGCGAAACGCTCGCTCCGCTGTAATGGGCAGATGCAATGTTATCACCTGGTACGTTTCGTTAGTCGGGTCGTAACACACCGGTCCGTGACACGGACCGTCACATTGTATGGGGCACAGTAAGGACAACACGCCACCGACCGTGACTTCGCACTCGACCGCGGTGGTGTTGTCGATTTGCAAAGGATCACATACGCCTCTCCAGTCGCAATGAGGCACATTGTAGTCGACGCGACCGTCGGTCACCATAGCTTTCGTCAGCCAACACACTCGATTGCCCTTCGAAACATCGGCGATCAACGTGAGCGTAGAGGTCGCTGTCGCTTTACTGTACGCCAGGATATCCGTGTGTGAGTGCACGCTCGACGTCGATTGACAACCGGTCATGTCAGACCTGATCAGACCTTCCGAACACATGACCATTAGTTGTTGTGCGGCCGAGAGTATCGCGATCATACCGTTGAGATGTGTAGAAAGCGCGTACACGCCAGCCTTCCACGTTTCCAAAGTTTCCAGCAATCTAGAGGGACTTGTCTTAGCGCGCACGGCTGTGCTGAATTTGCGTTGGGTAGACACAACGGCTTCTACCTCGCTTAGGATCTTGTGGGCTCATGTACTCGTGGTAGGCCAAGACCTGTATAGTCGAGCGCGGTGACGCCCCGAACACTTGACCCGGTTTTGTTGTGGCGATATGCGTGTCCAGTAATGCGGCAAAGTCCGCGTGTCTAGCGTGTATTGATTTTACAGCTCGCTCATACCCCAACAGTACGGTCCGTAGAAGTTCGTTCACTTGTTTCCATGCGCTCGTGGAACACAGGACATCGCAACCTCTGTGATAATCAAGTAAAGCGTCACACACCAGCTGCTTGCACGTTGTAAATACAATCGGTAGTAACTTCTTACTCCACTCTATGTTGAACTCGTATAGTATGTATATGGGCGGTTGCGGCGGTTTGCGCATTTTCTATCTACCCTCCGCTAATATGACTCTGTGGTCTGTCTCCTGAGATGGTGCGGTTGGAACTTGCGAGAGTGCACTATGGACGGTCGGCGTTTCCATTTCGTCAACTGTGCCATTTTCAGCCGCTGGAAAACGGCCGTCGACGGTCGATGCGAGACACCAACATAACGTTAGACCGCGACCCTCATGCCAGTTTTCTGTAGTAATGGTTGTAGTTTCTGGTGCACACTCGATACGCCATTACGATCACAATTACGTTGATTAATAAATCCAGTGTTGTAGCGACTGCAGCCAGCGCCGTCGCGCAACTCGTGTCGGTGTTATCTCTCGATACTTTCGTTGGTATTCAAGCGTATGCAGAATCTACGGATCTGGTGAAGTTGCTTGTCACTAGCTTGCGCACGTTTGATATGGCACTTTGCGCGAGACTCACACAACCTGCAGTGGCGACCGTCGCGTCAGTGCAAAGTTTTTTCGATATATCGCTCGCAACATCGTTTGTCATTTGCTGTACACTGCGCACACTGGCCGCGAGGTCGCGGAGAGGGTCTTCGTTACGAGCTACTCTGGTAGCGCCGTGGTTGATGAGGACGATCATCTTTAGCAATAGTTCATCTCGAAGCGCAACGATGGTGAGGGCGACGGGTTGGCCGGTTCCGCCTTCAGGCCACACGGTTGCCGCTAGATTGCCCAATGCCACACACGCAGACGAACCCTGTACACACTCAATGACCCGTGTGCGATCGTTGATTTCTGCTAGTACGTTTGCTAGGTCTACGTGCTTCCACGGATCGGGCGTGGGCACGCGCTTGTTTTTAGAGGCGTTTTCGCGCAGCCTCTACCCTGCACGACCGCTCGTGGCCGCACTAGCTATATTTATCTTTATTTGTTTCACACACACACACACACACACACACACACACACACACACACACACACACACACACACACACGCACGCACACACACACACACACACACACACAGGACCTTGCATGCAAACCCCGGTCAGGCCTGCAGTGTACACATCAGAGACATGATGTGCTTTCACAGAACTGAGGTTGTTCATTACTAAATGACTTTTACAGGAATATTGTTATTATACTATTCAACAGGTTGATCATAATAATGTGTATTAAACCCACAACCTAGCACTGAGGACAGAGGGACTTTATTTAAATTAGTACTTAATGGAAACGATACATAATGATACATAAGAGCCATGTCATACATTCAGCCTAGGAATAGTAGCATTGTGCATTATTAAAAATATACAGATCAATTGCTCGAATCCCATTGTTGCAAAGTAAAACTCTAATAAAACTCTAGTCTGACATCAACAGAGAAGACTTAGTGTATGTACTACAAATACAGCATTAGGATTTCGAGTGGACCGTGCACCTTGTGAACCATCAGAGGCTTATGACGCAACATATCTTCCAGTTGCTATTAGACAAGTTATAATTCTCGACCATTTTTCGGAACTGGTTTCTTGGGTCCGTGAGTAAATGCCAAATGAGATGATAGTCCTTAAGTAAGTTCCTGGCGATCCCATGTCACGCTCTTGCCCATCAGCCGGTGAATGCTGAGACGGAACTCGATGAGAGCGATGTATTTTTTAAGTGCTCCGAATAGACTTCTAACAAGCGTGCGATTCACTTCGTGAGTAAACCGCAGCTGCAGCTGATTCAAACAGTCGAGCCAACTTTCTACATCACAATATGCGTTTTGTAGTTAGTCGAGTTACCTTTTGTGTGGCGCATGCACGGGTCGTTAGCGTCCAGCTCCCAGCTTAGAGAGTCCTGTATTGACACAGACGTCAATACATCTCGATGTCATGCAACACACAAAGTCTGTCGCATACAGGTGGGTTAACACATGTACGATACCTTTTGTGTGGCGCATGCACGGGTCGTTAGCGTCCAGCTCCTGGCTTATAGAGAGTCCTGTATTGACACAGACGTCAATACATCTCGATGTCATGCAACACACAAAGTCTGTCGCATACAGGTGGGTTAACACACATGTACGATGTGTGCGATGGCGCGCCCGTTTACAATGGGACACGGCGATGATCATTGTTAACCAAACTCTTGTTTCTCACGACAGGTGGTAGCGTTGTCTCCTGCACCTGGTCTTCGTGCACAGAGTGTGTTGTAATGTGCTCGTCATAGTCGCGATCGTTGTCACTCGAATCCGTTGTTCTCACGACAGGTGGTAGCGTTGTCTTCTGCATGTTGTCTTCGCGTGCGGCAAGCGTTGTGCTGTGCTCGTTATAATGGTTGTATTCGAACAAAGGGGGTGTTGAATACTCCTTCGCGAGTAGTGTAGGAGGTGGTGTGATGGGACGTATCTCAGAGGCGTTATGTGAGCGTACCACCATGGCCTGAGCAACTGCGACTACTGAGAGTACACCCAGTACAGACAGCGAGATCTTTTTTTTTCTTGGGTGTTGTACGTGTGGGTACAGCCGCTTTAATGGCAGTGAGAGCAAGTGGGCAAATGTATTTATAGGTCACTAGCAGAAACTAAGGCACGTGGTCAGAGTGTAATCGTAACCACCGTAGCTCTTGTCATAATTTAATATACATAGAAATCAGAAACGGGCATGTCAGGATAGACATCGCGAGTGATAATGCGGCCAGTATCTGTGTGCGCTTGAGAGCACCTTGTTGTTCTACTGTGGTGCCCACGCCGCCAGGTCTGTAAATGTCATCGACCTCCTTTATATACGCATACGCTAAAGACCGTATATTCTCTATGGATTTGAACACGTCCTTTGTTTCGCGTAACGCTTGAGCTGTCTCGAGCGTGATGTTGTGAGTGTACGCCAGTGTTTCACGTGCACCGAGGTCCGAAAGGGCGTGCGTTACAACTATTAACCTTGGTTTGGGAGTGTGGCGAAACGCTCGCTCCGCTGTAATGGGCGGATGCAATGTTATCACCTGGTACGTTTCGTTAGTCGGGTCGTAACACACCGGTCCGTCACACGGACCGTCACATTGTATGGGGCACAGTAAGGACAACACGCCGCCGACCGTGACTTCGCACTCGACCGCGGTGGTGTTATCGATTTGCAAAGGATCACATACGCCTCTCCAGTCGCAATGAGGCACATTGTAGTCGACGCGACCGTCGGTCACCATAGCTTTCGTCAGCCAACACACTCGATTGCCCTTCGAAACATCGGCGATCAACGTGAGCTTAGAGGTCGACGTCGCTTTACTGTACGCCAGGATATCCGTGTGTGAGTGCACGCTCGACGTCGATTGACAACCGGTCATGTCAGACCTGATCAGACCTTCCGAACACATGACCATTAGTTGTTGTGCGGCCGAGAGTATCGCGATCATACCGTTGAGATGTGTAGAAAGCGCGTACACGCCAGCCTTCCACGTTTCCAAAATTTCCAGCAGTCTAGAGGGACTTGTCTTAGCGCGCACGGCTGTGCTGAATTTGCGTTGGGTAGACACAACGGCTTCGACCTCGCTTAGGATCTGTGGGCTCATGTACTCGTGGTAGGCCAAGACGTGTATAGTCGAGCGCGGTGACGCCCCGAACACTTGACCCGGTTTTTTTGTGGCGATATGCGTGTCCAGTAACGCGGCAAAGTCCGCGTGTCTAGCGTGTATTGATTTTACAGCTCGCTCATACCCCAACAGTACGGTCCGTAGAAGTTTGTTCACTTGTTTCCATGCGCTCGTGGAACACAGGACATCGCAACCTCTGTGATACTCAAGTAAAGCGTCAAACACCAGCTGCTTGCACGTTGGAAATACAATCGGTAGTAACTTCTTACTCCACTCTATGTTGAACTCGTATAGTATGTATATGGGCGGTTGCGGCGGTTTGCGCATTTTCTATCTACCCTCCGCTAATATCACTCTGTGGTCTGTCTCCTGAGATGGTGCGGTTGGAACTTGCGAGAGTGCACTATCGACTATCCATTTCGTCAACTGTCATTTTCAGCCGCTGGCAAACGGCCGTCGACGGTCGATGCGAGACACCAACATAACGTTAGACCGCGACCCTCATGCCAGTTTTCTGTAGTACTGGTTGTAGTTTCTGGTGCACACTCGAAACGCCATTACGATCACAATTACATTGATTAATAAATCCAGTGTTGTAGCGACTGCAGCCAGCGCCGTCGCGCAACTTGTGTCGGTGTTATCTCTCGATACTTTCATTCGTATCCGAGCGTATGCAGAATCTACGGATCTGGTGAAGTTGCTTGTCACTAGCTTGCGCACGTTTGATATGGCACTTTGCGCGAGACTCGCACAACCTGCAGTGGCGACCGTCGCGTCAGTGCAAAGTTTTTCCGATATATCGCTCGCAACATCGTTTGTCATTTGCTGTACACTGCGCACACTGGCCGCGAGGTCGCGGAGAGGGTCTTCGTTACGAGTTGTGTAATATCCGCTGACTTGCCGATTCAATTCTGGTGGCGCTGACCCAAACGAGAACGCTTTTAAGGCGCATGTCGTGGTAACTCTGGTAGCGCCGTGGTTGACGAGGACGATCATCTTTAGCAATAGTTCATCTCGAAGCACAACGATGGTGAGGGCGACGGGTTGGCCGGTTCCGCCTTCAGGCCACTCGGTTGCCGCTAGATTGCCCAATGCCACACACGCAGACGAACCCTGTACACACTCAATGACCCGTGTGCGATCGTTGATTTCTGCTAGTACGTTTGCTAGTTCTAAGTGCTTCCACGGATCGGGCGTGGGCACGCGCTTGTTTTAGAGGCGTTTTCGCGCAGCCTGTACCCTGCACGACCGCTCGTGGCCACACTAGCTATATTTATCTTTATTTGTTTCACACACACACACACACACACACACACACACACACACACACACACACACACACACACACACACACACACACACACACACACACACACACACACACACATACATACACACACACACACACACACACACACACACACACACACACACACACACACACACACACATACAGGCCCTTGCGTGCAAACCCCGGTCAGGTCTGCAGTGTACACATCAGAGACATGATGTGCTTTCACAGAACTGAGGTTGTTCATTACTAAATGACTTTTACAGGAATATTGTTATTATACTATTCAACAGGTTGATCATAATAATGTGTATTAAACCCACAACCTAGCACTGAGGACAGAGGGACTTTATTTAAATTAGTACTTAATGGAAACGATACATAATGATACATAAGAGCCATGTCATACATTCAGCCTAGGAATAGTAGCATTGTGCATTATTAAAAATATACAGATCAATTGTTCGAATCCCATTGTTGCAAAGTAAAACTCTAATAAAACTCTAGTCTGACATCAACAGAGAAGACTTAGTGTATGTACTACAAATACAGCATTAGGATTTCGAGTGGACCGTGCACCTTGTGAACCATCAGAGGCTTATGACGCAACATATCTTCCAGTTGCTATTAGACAATTTATAATTCTCGACCATTTTTCGGAACTGGTTTCTTGGGTCCGTGAGTAAATGCCAAATGAGATGATAGTCCTTAAGTAAGTTCCTGGCGATCCCATGTCACGCTCTTGCCCATCAGCCGGTGAATGCTGAGACGGAACTCGATGAGAGCGATGTATTTTTTAAGTGCTCCGAATGTACTTCTAACAAGTGTGCGATTCACTTCGTGAGTAAACCGCAGCTGCAGCTGATTCAAACAGTCGAGCCAACTTTCTACATCACAATATGCGTTTTGTAGTTAGTCAAGTTACCTTTTGTGTGGCGCATGCACGGGTCGTTAGCGTCCAGCTCCCAGCTTAGAGAGTCCTGTATTGACACAGACGTCAATACATCTCGATGTCATGCAACACACAAAGTCTGTCGCATACAGGTGGGTTAACACATGTACGATACCTTTTGTGTGGCGCATGCACGGGTCGTTAGCGTCCAGCTCCTGGCTTATAGAGAGTCCTGTATTGACACAGACGTCAATACATCTCGATGTCATGCAACACACAAAGTCTGTCGCATACAGGTGGGTTAACACAGATGTACGATGTGTGCGATGGCGCGCCCGTTTACAATGGGACACGACGATGATCATTGTTAACCAAACTCTTGTTTCTCACGACAGGTGGTAGCGTTGTCTCCTGCACCTGGTCTTCGTGCACAGAGGGTGTTGTAATGTGCTCGTCATAGTCGCGATCGTTGTCACTCGAATCCGTTGTTCTCACGACAGGTGGTAGCGTTGTCTCCTGCATGTTGTCTTCGCGTGCGGCAAGCGTTGTGCTGTGCTCGTTATAATGGTTGTCTTCGTACAAAGGGGGTGTTGAATACTCCTTCGCGAGTAGTCTAGGAGGTGGTGTGATGGAACGTATCTCAGAGGCGTTATTAGAGCGTACCACCATGGCCTGAGCAACTGCGACTACTGAGAGTACACCCAGTACAGACAGCGAGATCAATTTTTTTTCTTGGGTGTTGTACGTGTGGGTACAGCCGCTTTAATGGTAGTGAGAGCAAGTGGGCAAATGTATTTATAGGTCACTAGCAGAAACTAAGGCACGTGGTCAGAGTGTAATCGTAACCACCTAAAGTAGCTCTTGTCATAATTTAATATACATAGAAATCAGAAACGGGTATGTCAGGATAGACATCGCGAGTGATAATGCGGCCAGTATCTGTGTGCGCTTGAGAGCACCTTGTTGTTCTACTGTGGTGCCCACGCCGCCGGGTCTGTAAATGTCATCGACCTACTTTATATACGCATATGCTAAAGACCGTATATTCTCTATGGATTTGAACACGTCCTTTGTTTCGCGTAACGCTTGAGCTGTCTCGAGCGTGATGTTGTGAGTGTACACCAGTGTTTCGCGTGCACCGAGGTCCGAAAGGGCGTGCGCTACAACTATTAACCTTGGTTTGGGAGTGTGGCGAAACGCTCACTCCGCTGTAATGGGCAGATGCAATGTTATCACCTGGTACGTTTCGTTAGTCGGGTCGTAACACACCGGTCCGTCACACGGACCGTCACATTGTATGGGGCTTATACTATTCAACAGGTTGATCATAATAATGTGTATTAAACCCACAACCTAGCACTGAGGACAGAGGGACTTTATTTAAATTAGTACTTAATGGAAACAATACATAATGATACATAAGAGCCATGTCATACATTCAGCCTAGGAATAGTAGCATTGTGCACTATTAAAAATATACACATCAATTGCTCGAATCCCATTGTTGCAAAGTAAAACTCTAATAAAACTCTAGTCTGACATCAACAGAGAAGACTTAGTGTATGTACTACAAATACAGCATTAGGATTTCGAGTGGACCGTGCACCTGGTGAACCATCAGAGGCTTATGACGCAACATATCTTCCAGTTCTGACTGAGCGCCTCCAGGAGAGAGGCCCAAGCTAGACACGCCCCGAGGAGCGTCTTGCCACATGTCACTACTCGGTCTGACTGAGCGCCTCCAGGAGAGAGGTCCAAGCAAGACACGCCCCGAGGAGCGTCTTGCCACATGTCACTACTCGGTCTGACTGAGCGCCTCCAGGAGGGAGGTCCAAGCAAGACGCGCCCCGAGGAGCGTCTTGCCACATGTCACTACTCGGTCTGACTGAGCACCTCCAGGAGAGAGGCCCAAGCAAGACGTGCCCCGAGGAGCGTCTTGCCACATGTCAACAATGGGTCTGACTGAGGGCCTCCAGGAGAGAAGCCCAAGCAAGACGCGCCCCGAGGAGCATCTTGCCACATGTCAACACTGGGTCTGACTGAGGGCCCCCAGGAGAGAGGCCCAAATAAGACGCGCCCCGAGGAGCGTCTTGCCACATGTCAACACTGGGTCTGACTGAGGGCCTCCAGGAGAGAAGCCCAAGCAAGATGCGCCCCGAGGATGTTCTTGCCACATGTCAGCACTCGGTCTGACTGAGCGCCTCCAGGAGAGAGGCCCAAGCACGACGCGCCCCGAGGAGCGTCTTGCCACATGTCAACACTGGGTCTGACTGAGCGCCTCAAGGAGAGAGGCCCAAGCAAGACGCGCCCGGAGGAGGTCAAGACGCTCCTCGGGGCGCGTCTTGCTTGGGCCTCTCTCGTGGAGGCCCTCTGTCAGACCCAGTGTTGACATGTGTCAAGACGCTCCTCGGGGCGCGTCTTGCTTGGGCATCTCTCCTGGAGGCCCTCAGTCAGACCCATTGTTGACATGTGGCAAGACGCTCCTCGGAGCACGTCTTGCTTGGGCCTCTCTCCTGGAGGCGCTCAAACAGACCGAGTAGTGACATGTGGCAAGACGCTCCTCGGGGCGCGTCTTGCTGGGGCTTCTCTCATGGAGGCACTCAGTCAGACCCAGTGTTGACATGTGGCAAGACGCTCCTCGGGGCGCGTCTTGCTTGGACCTCTCTCCCTGAGGCGCTCAGTAAGACCGAGTAGTGACATGTGGCAAGACGCTCCTCGGGGCGCATCTTGCTTGGGCCTCTCTCATGGAGGCCCTCTGTCAGACCCAGTGTTGACATGTGTCAAGACGCTCCTCGGGGGGCGTCTTGCTTTGGCCTCTCTCCTGGAGGCACTCAGTCTGACCGAGTGCTGACATGTGGCAAGAAGCTCCTCGGGGCGCGTCTTGCTTGGACTTCTCTCCCGGAGGCCCTCATTAAGAACCATTGTTGACATGTGGCAAGACGCTCCTCGGGGCGCGTCTTGCTTGGGCCTCTCTCCAGAAGGCCCTCAATCAGACCCAGTGTTGACACGTGGCAAGACACTCCTCGGGGCGCGTCTTGCTTGGGCCTCTCTCCTGCAGGCCCTCTGTCATACCCAGTGTTGACATGTGTCAAGACGCTCCTCGGGGCGCATCTTGCTTGGGCTTCTCTCCTGGAGGCCCTCAGTCAGACCCATTGTTGGCATGTGGCAAGACGCTCCTCGGGGCGCGTCTTGCTTGGGCCTCTCTCCTGGAGGCGCTCAGTCAGACCGAGTGCTGACATGTGGTAAGACGTTCCTCGGGGCGCGTCTTGCTTGGGCTTCTCTCCTGGAGGCGCTCAGAAAGACCCAGTGTTGACATGTGACAAGACGCTCCTCGGGGCGCGTCTTGCTTGGGCCTCTCTCCTGGAGGCGCTCAGTCAGAACCAGAGGTGACATGTGGCAAGACGCTCCTCGGGGCGCGTCTTGCTTGGGCCTCTCTCCTGGAGGCCCTCTGTCAGACCCAGTGTTGACATGTGGCAAGACGCTCCTCCGGGCGCATCTTGCTTGGGCCTCTCTCCTGGAGGCCCTCAGTCAGACCCATTGTTGACATGTGGCAAGACGCTCCTCGGGGCGCGTCTTGCTTGGGCCTCTCTCCTGGAGGCGCTCAGTCAGACCGAGTGCTGACCTAAGGCAAGACGCTCCTCGGGGCGCGTCTTGCTGGGGCCTCTCTCCTGGAGGCGCTCAGTCAGACCCAGTGCTGACATGTGGCAAGACGCTCCTCGGGGCGCGTCTTGCTTGGGCCTCTCTCCTGGAGAAGCTCAGTCAGACTGAGTAGTGACATGTGGCCTGACGATCCTTGGGGCACGTCTTGCTTGGGCCTCTCTCCAGGAGGCGCTCAGTCAGACCCAGTGGTGACATGTGGCAAGACACTCCTCGGGGCGCGTCTTGCTTGGGCCTCTCTCGTGGAGGCCCTCTGTCAGACCCAGTGTTGACATGTGTCAAGACGCTCCTCGGGGCGCGTCTTGCTTGGGCTTCTCTCCTGGAGGCCCTCAGTGAGACCCATTGTTGACATGTGGCAAGACGCTCCTCGGGGCGCGTCTTGCTTGGGCTTCTCTCCTGGAGGCGCTCAGACAGACCCAGTGTTGACATGTGACAAGACGCTCCTCGGGGCGCGTCTTGCTTGGGCCTCTCTCCTGGAGGCGCTCAGTCAGAACCAGAGGTGACATGTGGCAAGACGCTCCTCGGGGCGCGTCTTGCTTGGGCCTCTCTCCTGGAGGCCCTCTGTCAGACCCAATGTTGACATGTGGCAAGACGCTCCTCCGAGCGCATCTTGCTTGGGCCTCTCTCCTGGAGGCGCTCAGTCAGACTGAGTAGTGACATGTTGCAAGATGCTCCTCGGGGCGCGTCTTGCTTGGGCCTCTCTCCTGGAGGCGCTCAGTCAGACTGAGTAGTGACATGTGGCCTGACGCTCCTCGGGGCGCGTGTTGCTTGGGCCTCTCTCCTGGAGGCGCTCAGTCTGACCAAGTGGTGACATGTGGCAAGACACTCTTCGGGGCGCGTCTTGCTTGGGCCTCTCTCCTGGAGGCCCTCTGTCATACCCAGTGTTGACATGTGTCAAGACGCTCCTCGGGGCGCGTCTTGCTTGGGCTTCTCTCCTGGAGGCCCTCAGTCAGACCCATTGTTGGCATGTGGCAAGACGCTCCTCGGGGCGCGTCTTGCTTGGGCCTCTCTCCTGGAGGCGCTCAGTCAGACCGAGTGCTGACATGTGGCAAGACGCTCCTCGGGCCGCGTGTTGCTTGGGCTTCTCTCCTGGAGGCCCTCAGTCAGACCCATTGTTGACATGTGGCAAGACGTTCCTCGGGGCGCGTCTTGCTTGGGCCTCTCTCCTGGAGGCGCTCAGTCAGACCGAGTGCTGACATGTGGCAAGACGCTCCTCGGGGCGCGTCTTGCTTGGGCTTCTCTCCTGGAGGCGCTCAGAAAGACCCAGTGTTGACATGTGGCAAGACGCTCCTCCGGGCGCATCTTGCTTGGGCCTCTCTCCTGGAGGCCCTCAGTCAGACCCATTGTTGACATGTGGCAAGACGCTCCTCGGGGCGCGTCTTGCTTGGGCCTCTCTCCTGGAGGCGCTCAGTCAGACTGAGTAGTGACATGTGGCCTGACGATCCTCGGGGCACGTCTTGCTTGGGCCTCTCTCCTGGAGGCGCTCAGTCAGACCCAGTGGTGACATGTGGCAAGACACTCCTCGGGGCGCGTCTTGCTTGGGCCTCTCTCGTGGAGGCCCTCTGTCAGACCCAGTGTTGACATGTGTCAAGACGCTCCTCGGGGCGCGTCTTGCTTGGGCTTCTCTCCTGGAGGCCCTCAGTCAGACCCATTGTTGACATGTGGCAAGACGCTCCTCGGGGCGCGTCTTGCTTGGGCTTCTCTCCTGGAGGCACTCAGACAGACCCAGTGTTGACATGTGACAAGACGCTCCTCGGGGCGCGTCTTGCTTGCGCCTCTCTCCTGGAGGCGCTCAGTCAGAACGAGAGGTGACATGTGGCAAGACGCTCCTCGGGGCGCGTCTTGCTTGGGCCTCTCTCCTGGAGGCCCTCTGTCAGACCCAGTGTTGACATGTGGCAAGACGCTCCTCCGGGCGCATCTTGCTTGGGCCTCTCTCCTGGAGGCGCTCAGTCAGACTGAGTAGTGACATGTGGCAAGACACTCCTCGGGGCGCGTCTTGGTTGGGCCTCTCTCCTGGAGGCGCTCATTCAGACCCAGTGGTGACATGTGGCAAGACGCTCCTCGGGGCGCGTATTGCTTTGGCCTCTCTCCTGAATGCCCTCTGTCAGACCGAGTGTTGACATGTGGCAAGACTCTCCTCGGGGCGCGTCTTGCTTGGGCTTCTCTCATGGAGGCCCTCAGTCCGACCCAGTGTTGACATGTGTCAAGACGCTCCTCGGGGCGTGTCTTGCTTGGGCCTCTCTCCTGGAGGCGCTCAGTCAGACCCAGTGTTGACATGTGGCAAGACGCTCCTTTGGGCGCGTCTTGCTTGGGCTTCTCTCCTGGAGGCCCTCAGTCAGACCCATTGTTGACATGTGGCAAAACGCTCCTCGGGGCACGTCTTGCTTGTGCCTCTCTCCTGGAGGCGCTCAGTCAGACCGAGTAGTGACATGTGGCAAGACGCTCCTCGGGGCGCGTCTTGCTTGGACCTCCCTCCTGGAGGCGCTCAGTCAGACCGAGTAGTGACATTTGGCAAGACGCTCCTCGGGGCGCGTCTTGCTTGGACCTCTCTCCTGGAGGAGCTCAGTTAGATCGAGTAGTGACATGTGGCAAGACGCTCCTCGGGGCGCGTCTTGCTTGGGCCTCTCTCCTGGAGGCGCTTAGTCAGACCGAGTGCTGACATAAGGCAAGACGCTCCTCGGGGCGCGTCTTGCTGGGGCCTCTCTCCTGGAGGTGGTCAATCAGACCCAGTGGTGACACGTGGCAAGACGCTCCTCTGGGCGCGTCTTGCTTGGGCCTCTCTCCTGGAGGAGCTCAGTCAGACCCAGTGGTGACACGTGGCAAGACGCTCCTCGGGGCGCGTCTTGCTTGGGCCTCTCTCCTGGAGGCGCTCAGTCAGACACAGTGTTGACATGTGGCAAGACACTCCTCGGGGCGCGTCTTGCCTGGGCCTCTCTCCTGGATGCCCTCTGTCAGACCCAGTGTTGACATGTGGCAAGACTCTCCTCGGGGCGCGTCTTGCTTGGGCTTCTCTCATGGAGGCCCTCAGTCAGACCCAGTGTTGACATGTGTCAAGACGCTCCTCGGGCCGTGTCTTGCTTGGGCCTCTCTCCTGGAAGCGCTCAGTCAGACCCAGTGTTGACATGTGGCAAGACGCTCCTCGGGGCGCTTCTTGCTTGGGCTTCTCTCCTGGAGGCCCTCAGTCAGACCCATTGTTGACATGTGGCAAGATGCTCCTCGGGGCACGTCTTGCTTGGGCCTCTCTCCTGGAGGCGCTCAGTCAGACCGAGTAGTGACATGTGGCAAGACGCTCCTCGGGGCGCGTCTTGCTGGGGCTTCTCTCATGGAGGCACTCAGTCAGACCCAGTGTTGACATGTGGCAAGACGCTCCTCGGGGCGCGTGTTGCTTGGACCTCTCTCCTGGAGGCGCTCAGTCAGACCCAGTGTTGACATGTGGCAAGACACTCCTCGGGGCGCGTCTTGCCTGGGCTTCTCTCATGGAGGCCCACAGTAAGACCCATTGTTGACATGTGGAAAGAAGGTCCTCGGGGCGCGTCTTGCTTTGGCTTCTCTCCTGGAGGCCCTCAGTCAGACCCATTGTTGACATGTGGCAAGACGCTCCTCGGGGCGCGTCTTGCTGGGGCTTCTCTCATGGAGGCACTCAGTCAGACCCAGTGTTGACATGTGGCAAGACGCTCCTCGGGGCGCGTGTTGCTTGGACCTCTCTCCTGGAGGCGCTCAGTCAGACCGAGTAGTGACATGTGGCAAGACGCTCCTCGGGGCGCGTCTTGCCGGGGCCTCTCTCCTGGAGGCGCTCAGTCAGACCCAGTGTTGACATGTGTCAAGACGCTCCTCGGGGGTTTCTTGCTAGCGCCTCTCTCCTGGAGGCGCTCAGTCAGACCCAGAGGCGACATGTGGCAAGACGCTCCTCGGGCCTCTCTCCTGGAGGCGCTCAGTCAGACCCAGTGTTGACATGTGGCAAGACGTTCCTCGGGGCGCGTCTTGCTTGGGCCTCTCGCCTGGAGGCGCTCAGTCAGACCGAGTGCTGACATGTTGCAAGACGCTCCTCCGGGCGCGTCTTGCTTGGGCCTCTCTCCTGGAGGCGCTCAGTCAGACCCAGTGTTGACATGTGGCAAGACGCTCCTCGGGGCGCGTCGTGCTTGGGCCTCTCTCCTGGAGGCGCTCAGTCAGACCGAGTGCTGACATGTGGCAAGAACATCCTCGGGGCGCATCTTGCTTGGGCTTCTCTCCTGGAGGCCCTCAGTCAGACCCAGTGTTGACATGTGGCAAGACGCTCCTCGGGGCGCGTCTTGCTTGGGCTTCTCTCCTGGAGGCCCTCAGTCAGACCCATTGTTGACATGTGGGAAGACGTTCCTCGGGGCACGTCTTGCTTGGGCCTCTCTCCTGGAGGTGCTCAGTCAGACCGAGTAGTGACATGTGGCAAGACGCTCCTCGGGGCGCGTCTTGCTTGGACCTCCCTCCTGGAGGCGCTCAGTCAGACCGAGTAGTGACATGTGGCAAGACGCTCCTCGGGGCGTGTCTTGCTTGGACCTCTCTCCTGGAGGCGCTCAGTTAGACCGAGTAGTGACATGTGGCAAGACGCTCCTCGGGGCGGGTCTTGCTTGGGCCTCTCTCCTGGAGGCGCTCAGTCAGAACTGGAAGATATGTTGCATCATAAGCCTCTGATGGTTCACCAGGTGCACGGTCCACTCGAAATCCTAATGCTGTATTTGTAGTACATACACTAAGTCTTCTCTGTTGATGTCAGACTAGAGTTTTATTAGAGTTTTACTTTGCAACAATGGGATTCGAGCAATTGATGTGTATATTTTTAATAGTGCACAATGCTACTATTCCTAGGCTGAATGTATGACATGGCTCTTGTGTATCATTATGTATCGTTTCCATTAAGTACTAATTTAAATAAAGTCCCTCTGTCCTCAGTGCTAGGTTGTGGTTTTAATACACATTATTATGATCAACCTGTTGAATAGTATAATAACAATATTCCTGTAAAAGTCATTTAGTAATGAACAACCTCAGTTCTGTGAAAGAACATCATGTCTCTGATGTGTACACTGCAGGCCTGACCGGTCTTGCTGGGGCCTCTCTCCTGGAGGCGCTCAATCAGACCCAGTGGTGACACGTGGCAAGACGCTCCTCGGGGCGCGTCTTGCTTGGGCCTCTCTCCTGGAGGCGCTCAGTCAGACCAAGTGGTGACACGTGGCAAGAAGCTCCTCGGGGCGCGTCTTGCTTGGGCCTCTCTCCTGGAGGCGCTCAGTCAGACCCAGTGTTGACATGTGGAAAGACACTCCTCGGGGCGCGTCTTGCTTGGGCCTCTCTCATGGAGGCCCTCTGTCAGACCCAGTGTTGACATGTGTCAAGACGCTCCTCGGGGCGCGTCTTGCTTTGGCTTCTCTCGTGGAGGCGCTCAGTCAGACCGAGTGCTGACATGTGGCAAGAAGCTCCTCGGGGCGCGTCTTGCTTGGGCTTCTCTCCTGGAGGCCCTCAGTAACACCCATTGTTGACATGTGGCAAGACGCTCCTCGTGGTGCGTCTTGCTTGGGCCTCTCTCCAGAAGGCCCTCAATCAGACCCAGTGTTGACACGTGGCAAGACGCTCCTCGGGGCGCGTCTTGCTTGGGCCTCTCTCCTGGAGGGGCTCAGTCAGACTGAGTAGTGACATGTGGCCTGACGCTCCTCGGGGCGCGTCTTGCCTGGGCCTCTCTCCTGGAGGCGCTCAGTCAGACCCAGTGGTGACATGTGGCAAGACACTCCTCGGGGCGCGTCTTTCTTGGGCCCCTCTCCTGGAGGCCCTCTGTCAGACCCAGTGTTGACATGTGTCAAGACGCTCATCGGGGCGCGTCTTGCTTGGGCTTCTCTCCTGGAGGCCCTCAGTCAGACCCATTGTTGACATGTGGCAAGACGCTCCTCGGGGCGCGTCTTGCTTGGGCCTCTCTCCTGGAGGCGCTCAGTCAGAACCAGAGGTGACATGTGGCAAGACGCTCCTCGGGGCGCGTCTTGCTTGGGCCTCTCTCCTGGAGGCCCTCTGTCAGACCCAGTGTTGACATGTGGCAAGACGCTCCTCCGGGCGCATCTTGCTTGGGCCTCTCTCCTGGAGGCCCTCAGTAAGACCCATTGTTGACATGTGGCAAGACGCTCCTCGGGGCGCGTATTGCTTGGGCCTCTCTCCAGAAGGCCCTCAATAAGACCCAGTGTTGACATGTGGCAAGACGCTCCACGGGGCGCGTCTTGCTTGGGCTTCTCTCCTGGAGGCCCTCAGTCAGACCCATTGTTGACATGTGGCAAGACGTTCCTCGGGGCGCGTCTTGCTTGGGCCTCTCTCCTGGAGGCGCTCAGTCAGACCCAGTGTTGACATTTGGCAAGACGCTCCACGGGGCGCGTCTTGCTTGGGCTTCTCTCCTGGAGGCCCTCAGTCAGACCCATTGTTGACATGTGGCAAGACGCTCCTCGGGGCACGTCTTGCTTGGGCCTCTCTCCTGGAGGCGCTCAGTCAGACCGAGTAGTGACATGTGGCAAGACGCTCCTCGGGGTGCGTCTTGCTTGGGCCTCTCTCATGGAGGCCCTCTGTCAGACCCAGTGTTGACATGTGGCAAGACGCTCCTCGGGGCGCGTCTTGCTTGGGCCTCTCTCCAGAAGGCCCTCAATCAGACCCAGTGTTGACATGTGGCAAGACGCTCCTCGGGGCGCGTCTTGCTTGAGCTTCTCTCATGGAGGCCCTCTGTCAGACCCAGTGTTGACATGTGTCAAGACGCTCCACGGGGCGCGTCTTGCTTGGGCTTCTCTCCAGGAGGCCCTCAGTCAGACCCATTGTTGACATGTGGCAAGACGCTCCTCGGGGCGCGTCTTGCTTGGACCTCTCTCCTGGAGGCACTCAGTCAGAACCAGAGGTGACATGTGGCAAGACGCTCCTCGGGGCGCGTCTTGCTTGGGCCTCTCTCCTGGAGGCCCTCTGTCAGACCCAGTGTTGACATGTGGCAAGACGCTCCTCCGGGCGCATCTTGCTTGGGCCTCTCTCCTGGAGGCCCTCAGTAAGACCCATTGTTGACATGTGGCAAGACGCTCCTCGGGGCGCGTATTGCTTGGGCGTCTCTCCAGAAGGCCCTCAATAAGACCCAGTGTTTACATGTGGCAAGACGCTCCACGGGGCGCGTCTTGCTTGGGCTTCTCTCCTGGAGGCCCTCAGTCAGAGCCATTGTTGACATGTGGCAAGACGCTCCTCGGGGCGCGTCTTGCTTGGGCCTCTCTCCTGGAGGCGCTCAGTCAGACCCAGTGTTGACATGTGGCAAGACGCTCCACGGGGCGCGTCTTGCTTGGGCTTCTCTCCTGGAGGCCCTCAGTCAGACCCATTGTTGACATGTGGCAAGACGCTCCTCGGGGCACGTCTTGCTTGGGCCTCTCTCCTGGAGGCGCTCAGTCAGACCGAGTTGTGACATGTGGCAAGACGCTCCCCGGGGCGCGTCTTGCTTGGACCTCTCTCCTGGAGGCGCTCAGTTAGACCGAGTAGTGACATGTCGCAAGACGCTCCTCGGGGCGCGTCTTGCTTGGGCCTCTCTCATGGAGGCCCTCTGTCAGACCCAGTGTTGACAAGTGGCAAGACGCTCCTCGGGGGGCGTCTTGCTTGGGCCTCTCTCCTGGAGGCGCTCAGTCAGAACCAGAGGTGACATGTGGCAAGACGCTCCTCGGGGTGCGTCTTGCTTGGGCCTCTCTCCTGGAGGCCCTCTGTCAGACCCAGTGTTGACATGTGGCAAAACGCTCCTCCGGGCGCATCTTGCTTGGGCCTCTCTCCTGGAGGCCCTCAGTCAGACCCATTGTATACATGTGGCAAGACGCTCCTCGGGGCGCGTCTTGCTTGGGCCTCTCTCCAGAAGGCCCTCAATCAGACCCAGTGTTGACATGTGGCAAGACGCTCCTCGGGGCGCGTCTTGCTTGGGCTTCTCTCATGGAGGCCCTCAGTCAGACCCAGTGTTGACATGTGTCAAGACGCTCCTCGGGGCGTGTCTTGCTTGGGCCTCTCTCCTGGAGGCGCTCAAACAGACCGAGTAGTGACATGTGGCAAGACGCTCCTCGGGGCGCGTCTTGCTGGGGCTTCTCTCATGGAGGCACTCAGTCAGATCCAGTGTTGACATGTGGCAAGACGCTCCTCGGGGCGCGTCTTGCTTGGACCTCTCTCCCTGAGGCGCTCAGTCAGACCGAGTAGTGACATGTGGCAAGACGCTCCTCGGGGCGCGTCTTGCTTGGACCTCTCTCCCTGAGGCGCTCAGTCAGACCCAGTGTTGACATTTGGCAAGACACTCCTCGGGGCGCGTCTTGCTTGGGCCTCTCTCATGGAGGCCCTCTGTCAGACCCAGTGTTGACATGTGTCAAGACGCTCCTCGGGGGGCGTCTTGCTTTGGCCTCTCTCCTGGAGGTGCTCAGTCTGACCGAGTGCTGACATGTGGCAAGAAGCTCCTCGGGGCGCGTCTTGCTTGGGCTTCTCACCTGGAGGCTCTCAGTAAGAACCATTGTTGACATGTGGCAAGACGCTCCTCGGGGCGCGTCTTGCTTGGGCCTCTCTCCAGAAGGCCCTCAATCAGACCCAGTGTTGACACGTGGCAAGACGCTCCTCGGGGCGCGTCTTGCTTGGGCCTCTCTCCTGGAGGCGCTCAGTCAGACCAAGTGGTGACATGTGGCAAGACACTCCTCGGGGCGCGTCTTGCTTGGGCCTCTCTCCTGGAGGCCCTCTGTCAGACCCAGTGTTGACATGTGGCAAGACACTCCTCGGGGCGCGTCTTGCTTGGGCCTCTCTCATGGAGGCCCTCTGTCAGACCCAGTGTTGACATGTGTCAAGACGCTCCTCGGGGCGCGTCTTGCTTTGGCCTCTCTCCTGGAGGCGCTCAGTCAGACCGAGTGCTGACATGTGGCAAGAAGCTCCACGGGGCGCGTCTTGCTTGGGCTTCTCTCCTGGAGGCCCTCAGTCAGACCCATTGTTGACATGTGGCAAGACGCTCCTCGGGGCGCGTCTTGCTTGGGCCTCTCTCCTGGAGGCGCTCAGTCAGACCCAGTGTTGACATGTGGCAAGACGCTCCACGGGGCGCGTCTTGCTTGGGCTTCATGTCAACAATGGGTCTTACTGAGGGCCTCCAGGAGAGAAGCCCAAGCAAGACACGCCCCGAGGAGCTTCTTGCCACATGTCAGCACTCGGTCTGACTGAGCGCCTCCAGGAGAGAGGCCAAAGCAAGACGCGCCCCGAGGAGCGTCTTGACACATGTCAACACTGGGTCTGACAGAGGGCCTCCATGAGAGAGGCCCAAGCAAGACGCGCCCCGAGGAGAGTCTTGCCACATGTCAACACTGGGTCTGACAGAGGGCCTCCAGGAGAGAGGCCCAAGCAAGATGCGCCCCGAGGATTGTCTTGCCACATGTCACCACTTGGTCTGACTGAGCGCCTCCAGGAGAGAGGCCCAAGCAACACGCGCCCCGAGGAGCGTCAGGCCACATGTCACTACTCAGTCTGACTGAGCGCCTCCAGGAGAGAGGCCCAAGCAAGACGTGCCCCGAGGAGCGTCTTGCCACGTGTCAACACTGGGTCTGATTGAGGGCCTTCTGGAGAGAGGCCCAAGCAAGACGCGTCCCGAGGAGCGTCTTGCCACATGTCAACAATGGTTCTTACTGAGGGCCTCCGGGAGAGAAGTCCAAGCAAGACGCGCCCCGAGGAGCTTCTTGCCACATGTCAGCACTCGGTCTGACTGAGTGCCTCCAGGAGAGAGGCCAAAGCAAGACGCCCCCCGAGGAGCGTCTTGACACATGTCAACACTGGGTCTGACAGAGGGCCTCCATGAGAGAGGCCCAAGCAAGACGCGCCCCGAGGAGCGTCTTGCCACATGTCACTACTCGGTCTTACTGAGCGCCTCAGGCAGAGAGGTCCAAGCAAGACGCGCCCCGAGGAGCGTCTTGCCACATGTCAACACTGGGTCTGACTGAGTGCCTCCATGAGAGAAGCCCCAGCAAGACGCGCCCAGAGGAGCGTCTTGCCACATGTCACTACTCGGTCTGTTTGAGCGCCTCCAGGAGAGAGGCCCAAGCAAGACGTGCCCGGAGGAGCGTCTTGCCACATGTCAACAATGGGTCTGACTGAGGGCCTCCAGGAGAGAAGCCCAAGCAAGACACGCCCCGAGGAGCGTCTTGCCACATGTCAACACTGGGTCTGACTGAGCGCCTCCAGGAGAGAGGCCCAAGCAAGACACGCCCCGAGGAGCGTCTTGACACATGTCAACACTGGGTCTGACTGACGGCCTCCATGAGAGAAGCCCAAGCAAGACGCGCCCCGAGGAGAGTCTTGCCACATGTCAACACTCGGTCTGACAGAGGGCATCCAGGAGAGAGGCCCAAGCATTATGCGCCCCGAGGAGCGTCTTGCCACTTAAACCCACAACCTAGCACTGAGGACAGAGGGACTTTATTTAAATTAGTACTTAATGGAAACGATACATAATGATACATAAGAGCCATGTCACACATTCAGCCTAGGAATAGTAGCATTGTGCACTATTAAAAATATACACATCAATTGCTCGAATCCCATTGTTGCAAAGTAAAACTCTAATAAAACTCTAGTCTGACATCAACAGAGAAGACTTAGTGTATGTACTACAAATACAGCATTAGGATTTAGAGTGGACCGTGCACCTTGTGAACCATCAGAGGCTTATGACGCAACATATCTTCCAGTTGCTATTAGACAAGTTATAATTCTCGACCATTTTTCGGAACTGGTTTCTTGGGTCCGTGAGTAAATGCCATTAGTACTTAATGGAAACGATACATAATGATACATAAGAGCCATGTCGTACATTCAGCCTAGGAATAGTAGCATTGTGCACTATTAAAAATATACACATCAATTGCTCGAATCCCATTGTTGCAAAGTAAAACTCTAATAAAACTCTAGTCCGACATCAACAGAGAAGACTTAGTGTATGTACTACAAATACAGCATTAGGATTTCGAGTGGACCATGCACCTTGTGAACCATCAGAGGCTTATGACGCAACATATCTTCCAGTTGCTATTAGACAAGTTATAATTCTCGACCATTTTTCGGAACTGGTTTCTTGGGTCCGTGAGTAAATGCCAAATGAGATGATAGTCCTTAAGTAAGTTCCTGGCGATCCCATGTCACGCTCTTGCCCATCAGCCGGTGAACGCTGAGACGGAACTCGATGAGAGCGATGTATTTTTTAAGTGCTCCGAATGTACTTCTAACAAGCGTGCGATTCACTTTGTGAGTAAACAGCAGCTGCAGCTGATTCAAACAGTTGAGCCAACTTTCTACATCACAATATGCGTTTTGTAGTTAGTCGAGTTACCTTTTGTGTGGCGCATGCACGGGTCGTTATCGTCCAGCTCCCAGCTTAGAGAGTCCTGTATTGACACAGACGTCAATACATCTCGATGTCATGCAACACACAAAGTCTGTCGCATACAGGTGGGTTAACACATGTACGATACCTTTTGTGTGGCGCATGCACGGGTTGTTAGCGTCCAGCTCCCAGCTTAGAGAGTCCTGTATTGACACAGACGTCAATACATCTCGATGTCATGCAACACACAAAGTCTGTCACATACAGGTGGGTTAGCACATGTACGATACCTTTTGTGTGGCGCATGCACGGGTCGTTAGCGTCCAGCTCCCGGCTTATAGAGAGTCCTGTATTGACACAGACGTCAATACATCTCGATGTCATGCAACACACAAAGTCTGTCGCATACAGGTGGGTTAACACACATGTACGATGTGTGCGATGGCACGCCTAGTTTACAATGGGACACGACGATGATCATTGTTAACCAAACTCTTGTTTCTCACGACAGGTGGTAGCGTTGTCTCCTGCACCTGGTCTTCGTGCACAGAGGGTGCTGTAATGTGCTCGTCATAGTCGCGATCGTTGTCACTCGAATCCGTTGTTCTCACGACAGGTGGTAGCGTTGTCTCCTGCATGTTGTCTTCACGTGCGGCAAGCGTTGTGCTGTGCTCGTTATAATGGTTGTCTTCGTACAAAGGGGGTGTTGAATACTCCTTCGCGAGTAGTGTAGGAGGTGGTGTGATGGGACGTATCTCAGAGGCGTTATGTGAGCGTACCACCATGGCCTGAGCAACTGCGACTACTGAGAGTACACCCAGTACAGACAGCGAGATCTTTTTTTTTCTTGGGTGTTGTACGTGTGGGTACAGCCGCTTTAATGGCAGTGAGAGCAAGTGGGCAAATGTATTTATAGGTCACTAGCAGAAACTAAGGCACATGGTCAGAGTGTAATCGTAACCACCGTAGCTCTTGTCATAATTTAATATACATAGAAATCAGAAACGGGCATGTCAGGATAGACATCGCGAGTGATAATGCGGCCAGTATCTGTGTGCGCTTGAGAGCACCTTGTTGTTCTACTGTGGTGCCCACGCCGCCAGGTCTGTAAATGTCATCGACCTCCTTTATATACGCATACGCTAAAGACCGTATATTCTCTATGGATTTGAACACGTCCTATGTTTCGCGTAATGCTTGAGCTGTCTCGAGCGTGATGTTGTGAGTGTACGCCAGTGTTTCACATGCACCGAGGTCCGAAAGGGCGTGCGCTACAACTATTAACCTTGGTTTGGGAGTGTGGCAAAACGCTCGCTCCGCTGTAATGGGCGGATGCAATGTTATCACCTGGTACGTTTCGTTAGTCGGGTCGTAACACACCGGTCCGTGAAACGGACCGTCACATTGTATGGGGCACAGTAAGGACAACACGCCGCCGACCGTGACTTCGCACTCGACCGCGGTGGTGTTATCGATTTGCAAAGGATCACATACGCCTCTCCAGTCGCAATGAGGCACATTGTAGTCGACGCGACCGTCGGTCACCATAGCTTTCGTCAGCCAACACACTCGATTGCCCTTCGAAACATCGGCGATCAACGTGAGCTTAGAGGTCGACGTCGCTTTACTGTACGCCAGGATATCCGTGTGTGAGTGCACGCTCGACGTCGATTGACAACCGGTCATGTCAGACCTGATCAGACCTTCCGAACACATGACCATTAGTTGTTGTGCGGCCGAGAGTATCGCGATCATACCGTTGAGATGTGTAGAAAGCGCGTACACGCCAGCCTTCCACGTTTCCAAAATTTCCAGCAGTCTAGAGGGACTTGTCTTAGCGCGCACGGCTGTGCTGAATTTGCGTTGGGTAGACACAACGGCTTCTACCTCGCTTAGGATCTGTGGGCTCATGTACTCGTGGTAGGCCAAGACGTGTATAGTCGAGCGCGGTGATGCCCCGAACACTTGACCCAGTTTTGTTGTGGCGATATGCGTGTCCAGTAACGCGGCAAAGTCCGCGTGTCTAGCGTGTATTGATTTTACAGCTCGCTCATACCCCAACAGTACGGTCCGTAGAAGTTCGTTCACTTGTTTCCATGCGCTCGTGGAACACAGGACATCGCAACCTCCGTGATACTCAAGTAAAGCGTCAAACACCAGCTGCTTGCACGTTGGAAATACAATCGGTAGTAACTTCTTACTCCACTCTATGTTGAACTCTTATAGTATGTATATGGGCGGTTGCGGCGGTTTGCGCATTTTCTATCTACCCTCCGCTAATATGACTCTGTGGTCTGTCTCCTGAGATGGTGCGGTTGGAACTTGCGAGAGTGCACTATCGACGGTCGGCGTTTTCATTTCGTCAACTGCCATTTTCAGCCGCTGGCAAACGGCCGTCGACGGTCGATGCGAGACACCAACATAACGTTAGACCGCGACCCTCATGCCAGTTTTCTGTAGTACTGGTTGTAGTTTCTGGTGCACACTCGAAACGCCATTACGATCACAATTACGTTGATTAATAAATCCAGTGTTGTAGCGACTGCAGCCAGCGCCGTCGCGCAACTTGTGTCGGTGTTATCTCTCGATACTTTCATTCGTATCCGAGCGTATGCAGAATCTACGGATCTGGTGAAGTTGCTTGTCACTAGCTTGCGCATGTTTGATATGGCACTTTGCGCGAGACTCGCACAACCTGCAGTGGCGACCGTCGCGTCAGTGCAAAGTTTTTCCAATATATCGCTCGCAACATCGTTTGTCATTTGCTGTACACTGCGCACACTGGCCGCGAGGTCGCGGAGAGGGTCTTCGTTACGAGCTACTCTGGTAGCGCCGTGGTTGATGAGGACGATCATCTTTTGCAATAGTTCATCTCGAAGCGCAACGATGGTGAGGGCGACCGGTTGGCCGGTTCCGCCTTCAGGCCACACGGTTGCCGCTAGATTGCCCAATGCCACACACGCAGACGAACCCTGTACACACTCAATGACCCGTGTGCGATCGTTGATTTCTGCTAGTACGTTTGCTAGGTCTACGTGCTTCCACGGATCGGGCGTGGGCACGCGCTTGTTTTTAGAGGCGTTTTCGCGCATCCTCTACACTGCACGACCGCTCGTGGCCGCACTAGCTATATTTATCTTTATTTGATTCACACACACACACACACACACACACACACACACACACACACACACACACACACACACACACACACACACACACACACACACACACACACACAGGCCCTTGCGTGCAAACCCCGGTCAGGCCTGCAGTGTACACATCAGAGACATGATGTTCTTTCACAGAACTGAGGTTGTTCATTACTAAATGACTTTTACAGGAGTATTGTTATTATACTGTTCAACAGGTTGATCATAATAATGTGTATTAAACCCACAACCTAGCACTGAGGACAGAGGGACTTTATTTAAATTTGTACTTAATGGAAACGATACATAATGATACATAAGAGCCATGTCGTACATTCAGCCTAGGAATAGTAGCATTGTGCACTATTAAAAATATACACATCAATTGCTCGAATCCCATTGTTGCAAAGTAAAACTCTAATAAAACTCTAGTCTGACATCAACAGAGAAGACTTAGTGTATGTACTACAAATACAGCATTAGGATTTCGAGTGGACCGTGCACCTTGTGAACCATCAGAGGCTTATGACGCAACATATCTTCCAGTTGCTATTAGACAAGTTATAATTCTCTACCATTTTTCGGAACTGGTTTCTTGGGTCCGTGAGTAAATGCCAAATGAGATGATAGTCCTTAAGTAAGTTCCTGGCGATCCCATGTCACGCTCTTGCCCATCAGCCGGTGAACGCTGAGACGGAACTCGATGAGAGCGATGTATTTTTTAAGTGCTCCGAATGTACTTCTAACAAGCGTGCGATTCACTTTGTGAGTAAACCGCAGCTTCAGCTGATTCAAACAGTCGAGCCAACTTTCTACATCACAATATGCGTTTTGTAGTTAGTCGAGTTACCTTTTGTGTAGCGCATGCACGGGTCGTTATCGTCCAGCTCCCAGCTTAGAGAGTCCTGTATTGACACAGACGTCAATACATCTCGATGTCATGCAACACACAAAGTCTGTCGCATACAGGTGGGTTAACACATGTACGATACCTTTTGTGTGGCGCATGCACGGGTTGTTAGCGTCCAGCTCCCAGCTTAGAGAGTCCTGTATTGACACAGACGTCAATACATCTCGATGTCATGCAACACACAAAGTCTGTCGCATACAGGTGGGTTAACACATGTACGATACCTTTTGTGTGGCGCATGCACGGGTCGTTAGCGTCCAGCTCCCGGCTTATAGAGAGTCCTGTATTGACACAGACGTCAATACATCTCGATGTCATGCAACACACAAAGTCTGTCGCATACAGGTGGGTTAACACACATGTACGATGTGTGCGATGGCACGCCCAGTTTACAATGGGACACGACGATGATCATTGTTAACCAAACTCTTGTTTCTCACGACAGGTGGTAGCGTTGTCTCCTGCACCTGGTCTTCGTGCACAGAGGGTGCTGTAATGTGCTCGTCATAGTCGCGATCGTTGTCACTCGAATCCGTTGTTCTCACGACAGGTGGTAGCGTTGTCTCCTGCATGTTGTCTTCGCGTGCGGCAAGCGTTGTGCTGTGCTCGTTATAATGGTTGTCTTCGTACAAAGGGGGTGTTGAATACTCCTTCGCGAGTAGTGTAGGAGGTGGTGTTATGGGACGTATCTCAGAGGCGTTATGTGAGCGTACCACCATGGCCTGAGCAACTGCGACTACTGAGAGTACATCCAGTACAGACAGCGAGATCTTTTTTTTTCTTGGGTGTTGTACGTGTGGGTACAGCCCCTTTAATGGCAGTGAGAGCAAGTGGGCAAATGTATTTATAGGTCACTAGCAGAAACTAAGGCACGTGGTCAGAGTGTAATCGTAACCACCGTAGCTCTTGTCATAATTTAATATACATAGAAATCAGAAACGGGCATGTCAGGATAGACATGGCGAGTGATAATGCGGCCAGTATCTGTGTGCGCTTGAGAGCACCTTGTTGTTCTACTGTGGTGCCCACGCCGCCAGGTCTGTAAATGTCATCGACCTCCTTTATATACGCATACGCTAAAGACCGTATATTCTCTATGGATTTGAACACGTCCTTTGTTTCGCGTAACGCTTGAGCTGTCTCGAGCGTGATGTTGTGAGTGTAAGCCAGTGTTTCACGTGCACCGAGGTCCGAAAGAGTGTGCGCTACAACTATTAACCTTGGTTTGGGAGTGTGGCGAAACGCTCGCTCCGCTGTAATGGGCGGATGCAATGTTATCACCTGGTACGTTTCGTTAGTCGGGTCGTAACACACCGGTCCGTGACACTGACCGTCACATTGTATGGGGCACAGTAAGGACAACACGCCACCGACCGTGACTTCGCACTCGACCGCGGTGGTGTTGTCGATTTGCAAAGGATCACATACGCCTCTAAAGTCGCAATGAGGCACATTGTAGTCGACGCGACCGTCGGTCACCATAGCTTTCGTCAGCCAACACACTCGATTGCCCTTCGAAACATCGGCGATCAACGTGAGCGTAGAGGTCGCTGTCGCTTTACTGTACGCCAGGATATCCGTGTGTGAGTGCACGCTCGACGTTGATTGACAACCGGTCATGTCAGACCTGATCAGACCTTCCGAACACATGACCATTAGTTGTTGTGCGGCCGAGAGTATCGCGATCATACCGTTGAGATGTGTAGAAAGCGCGTACACGCCAGCCTTCAACGTTTCCAAAGTTTCCAGCAATCTAGAGGGACTTGTCTTAGCGCGCACGGCTGTGCTGAATTTGCGTTGGGTAGACACAACGGCTTCTACCTCGCTTAGGATCTTGTGGGCTCATGTACTCGTGGTAGGCCAAGACGTGTATAGTCGAGCGCGGTGACGCCCCGAACACTTGACCCGGTTTTGTTGTGGCGATATGCGTGTCCAGTAATGCGGCAAAGTCCGCGTGTCTAGCGTGTATTGATTTTACAGCTCACTCATACCCCAACAGTACGGTCCGTAGAAGTTCGTTCACTTGTTTCCATGCGCTCGTGGAACACAGGACATCGCAACCTCTGTGATAATCAAGTAAAGCGTCACACACCAGCTGCTTGCACGTTGTAAATACAATCGGTAGTAACTTCTTACTCCACTCTATGTTGAACTCGTATAGTATGTATATGGGCGGTTGCGGCGGTTTGCGCATTTTCTATCTACCCTCCGCTAATATGACTCTGTGGTCTGTCTCCTGAGATGGTGCGGTTGGAACTTGCGAGAGTGCACTATGGACGGTCGGCGTTTCCATTTCGTCAACTGTGCCATTTTCAGCCGCTGGCAAACGGCCGTCGACGGTCGATGCGAGACACCAACATAACGTTAGACCGCGACCCTCATGCCAGTTTTCTGTAGTACTGGTTGTAGTTTCTGGTGCACACTCGATACGCCATTACGATCACAATTACGTTGATTAATAAATCCAGTGTTGTAGCGACTGCAGCCAGCGCCGTCGCGCAACTCGTGTTGGTGTTATCTCTCGATACTTTCGTTGGTATTCAAGCGTATGCAGAATCTACGGATCTGGTGAAGTTGCTTGTCACTAGCTTGCGCACGTTTGATATGGCACTTTGCGCGAGACTCACACAACCTGCAGTGGCGACCGTCGCGTCAGTGCAAAGTTTTTCCGATATATCGCTCACAACATCGTTAGTCATTTGCTGTACACTGCGCACACTGGCCGCGAGGTCGCGGAGAGGGTCTTCGTTACGAGCTACTCTGGTAGCGCCGTGGTTGATGAGGACGATCATCTTTAGCAATAGTTCATCTCGAAGCGCAACGATGGTGAGGGCAACGGGTCTACCAGTGGTGACATGTGGCAAGACACTCCTCTGGGCGCGTCTTGCTTGGGCCTCTCTCCTGGAGGCCCTCTGTCAGACCCAGTGTTGACATGTGTCAAGACGCTCCTCGGGGCGCGTCTTGCTTGGGCTTCTCTCCTGGAGGCCCTCAGTCAGACCCATTGTTGACATGTGGCAAGACGCTCCTCGGGGCGCGTCTTGCTTGGGCTTCTCTCCTGGAGGCGCTCAGACAGACCCAGTGTTGACATGTGACAAGAGGCTCCTCGGGGCACGTCTTGCTTGGGCCTCTCTCCTGGAGGCGCTCAGTCAGAACCAGAGGTGACATGTGGCAAGATGCTCCTCGGGGCGCGTCTTGCTTGGGCCTCTCTCCTGGAGGCCCTCTGTCAGACCCAGTGTTGACATGTGGCAAGACGCTCCTCCGGGCGCATCTTGCTTGGGCCTCTCTCCTGGAGGCCCTCAGTCAGACCCATTGTTGACATGTGGCAAGACGCTCCTCGGGGCGCGTCTTGCTTGGGCCTCTCTCCTGGAGGCGCTCAGTCAGACCGAGTGCTGACATAAGGCAAGACGCTCCTCGGGGCGCGTCTTGCAGGGGCCTCTCTCCTGGAGGCGCTCAGTCAGACCCAGTGCTGACATGTGGCAAGACGCTCCTCGGGGCGCGTCTTGCTTGGGCCTCTCTCCTGGAGGCACTCAGTCAGACCCAGTGGTGACACGTGGAAAGACGCTCCTCGGGGCACATCTTGCTTGGGCCTCTCTCCTGGAGGCGCTCAGTCAGACCCAGTGTTGGCATGTGGCAAGACACTCCTCGGGGCGCGTCTTGGTTGGGCCTCTCTCCTGGAGGCGCTCATTCAGACCCAGTGGTGACATGTGGCAAGACGCTCCTCGGGGCGCGTATTGCTTCGGCCTCTCTCCTGAATGCCCTCTGTCAGACCGAGTGTTGACATGTGGCAAGACTCTCCTCGGGGCGCGTCTTGCTTGGGCTTCTCTCATGGAGGCCCTCAGTCGGACCCAGTGTTGACATATGTCAAGACGCTCCTCGGGGCGTGTCTTGCTTGGGCCTCTCTACTGGAGGCGCTCGGTCAGACCCAGTGTTGACATGTGGCAAGACGCTCCTCTGGGCAAGTCTTGCTTGGGCCTCTCTCCTGGAGGCGCTCAGTCAGACCGAGTAGTGACATGTGGCAAGACGCTCCTCGGGGCGCGTCTTGCTTGGACCTCCCTCCTGGAGGCGCTCAGTCAGACTGAGCAGTAACATTTGGCAAGACGCTCCTCGGGGCGCGCCTTGCTTGGACCTCTCTCCTGGAGGCGCTCAGTTAGACCGAGTAGTGACATGTGGCAAGACGCTCCTCGGGGCGCGTCTTGCTTCGGCCTCTCTCCTGGAGGCGCTCAGTCAGACTGAGTGCTGACATAAGGCAAGACGCTCCTCGGGGCGCGTCTTGCTGGGGCCTCTCTCCTGGAGGTGCTCAATCAGACCCAGTGGTGACACGTGGCAAGACGCTCCTCTGGGCGCGTCTTGCTTGGGCCTCTCTCCTGGAGGAGCTCAGTCAGACCCAGTGGTGACACGTGGCAAGACGCTCCTCGGGGCGCATCTTGCTTGGGCCTCTCTCCTGGAGGCACTAAGTCAGACCCAGTGTTGACACGTGGCAAGACGCTCCTCGGGGCGCGTCTTGCTTGGGCCTCTCTCCTGGAGGCGCTCAGTCAGACACAGTGTTGACATGTGGCAAGACACTCCTCGGGGCGCGTCTTGCTTGGGCTTCTCTCATGGAGGCCCTCAGTAAGACCCATTGTTGACATGTGGAAAGAAGCTCCTCGGGGCGCGTCTTGCTTTGGCTTCTCTCCTGAAGCCCCTCAGTCAGACCCATTGTTGACATGTGGCAAGACGCTCCTCGGGGCGCGTATTGCTTGGGACTCTCTCCTGGATGCCCTCTGTCAGACCCAGTGTTGACATGTGGCAAGACTCTCCTCGGGGCGCGTCTTGCTTGGACCTCTCTCCTGGAGGCGCTCAGTCAGACCGAGTAGTGACATGTGGCAAGACGCTCCTCGGGGCGCGTCTTGCTTGGGCCTCTCTCCTGGAGGCGCTCAATTAGACCCAGTGTTGAAATGTGGCAAGACGCTCCTCGGGGCGCGTCTTGCTTGGGCTTCTCTCCTGGAGGCCCTCAGTCAGACCCATTGTTGACATGTGGCAAGACGCTCCTCGGGGCGCGTCTTGCTGGGGCCTCTCTCCTGGAGGCGCTCAGTCAGACCCAGTGTTGACATGTGTCAAGACGCTCCTCGGGCGTTTCTTGCTTGCGCCTCTCTCCTGGAGGCGCTCAGTCAGACCCAGAGGTGACATGTGGCAAGACGCTCCTCGGGCCTCTCTCCTGGAGGCGCTCGGTCAGACCCAGTGTTGACATGTGGCAAGACGCTCCTTGGGGCGCTTCTTGCTTGGGCCTCTCTCCTGGAGGTGCTCAGTCAGACCCAGTGTTGACATGTGGCAAGATGCTCCTCGGGGCGCGTCTTGCTGGGGCTTCTCTCATGGAGGCACTCAGTCAGACCCAGTGTTGACATGTGGCAAGACGCTCGTCGGGGCACGTCTTGCTTGGGCCTCTCTCCTGGAGGCGCTCAGTCAGACCCAAAGGAGACATGTGTCAAGATGCTCCTCGGGGCGCGTCTTGCTTGGGCCTCTCTCCTGGAGGCGCTCAGTCAGACCCAGTGTTCACATGTGGCAAGACGCTCCTCGGGGCGCGTCTTGCTTGGGCCTCTCTCCTGGAGGCGCTCAGTCAGACCCAGTGTTGACACGTGGCAAGACGCTCCTCGGGGCGTGTCTTGGTTGGGCCTCTCTCCTGGAGGCGCTCATTCAGACCCAGTGGTGACATGTGGCAAGACGCTCCTCGGGGAGCGTATTGCTTGGACCTCTCTCCTGAATGCCCTCTGTCAGACCGAGTGTTGACATGTGGCAAGAGTCTCCTCGGGGCGCGTCTTGCTGGGGCCTCTCTCCTGGAGGCGCTCAGTCGGACCCAGTGCTGACATGTGGCAAGACGCTCCTCGGGGCGCGTCTTGCTTGGGCCTCTGTCCTGGAGGCGCTCAGTCAGACTGAGTAGTGACATGTGGCCTGACGCTCCTCGGGGCGCGTCTTGCTTGGGCCTCTCTCCTGGAGGCGCTCAGTCAGACCCAGTGGTGACATGTGGCAAGACACTCCTCGGGGCGCGTCTTGCTTGGGCCTCTCTCCTGGAGGCCCTCTGTCAGACCCAGTGTTGACATGTGTCAAGACGCTCCTCGGGGCGCGTCTTGCTTGGGCTTCTCTCCTGGAGGCCCTCAGTCAGACCCATTGTTGACATGTGGCAAGACGCTGCTCGGGGCGCGTCTTGCTTGGGCTTCTCTCCTGGAGGCGCTCAGACAGACCCAGTGTTGACATGTGACAAGACGCTCCTCGGGGCGCGTCTTGCTTGGGCCTCTCTCCTGGAGGCGCTCAGTCAGAACCAGAGGTGACATGTGGCAAGACGCTCCTCGGGGCTCGTCTTGCTTGGGCCTCTCTCCTGGAGGCCCTCTGTCAGACCCAGTGTTGACATGTGGCAAGACGCTCCTCTGGGCGCATCTTGCTTGGGCCTCTCTCCTTTAGGCCCTCAGTCAGACCCATTGTTGACATGTGGCAAGACGCTCCTCGGGGCGCGTCTTGCTTGGGCCTCTCTCCTGGAGGCGCTCAGTCAGACCGAGTGCTGACATAAGGCAAGACGCTCCTCGGGGCGCGTCTTGCTGGGGCCTCTCTCCTGGAGGTGCTCAGTCAGACCCAGTGCTGACATGTGGCAAGACGCTCCTCGGGGCGCGTCTTGCTTGGGCCTCTCTCCTGGAGGCGCTCAGTCAGCCCCAGTGTTGACACGTGGCAAGACGCTCCTCGGGGCGCGTCTTGCTTGGGCCTCTCTCCTGGAGGCGCTCAGTCAGACCCAGTGTTGGCATGTGGCAAAACACTCCTCGGGGCGCGTCTTGGTTGGGCCTCTCTCCTGGAGGCGCTCATTCAGACCCAGTGGTGACATGTGGCAAGACGCTCCTCGGGGCGCGTATTGCTTCGGCCTCTCTCCTGAATGCCCTCTGTCAGACCGAGTGTTGACATGTGGCAAGACTCTCCTCGGGGCGCGTCTTGCTTGGGCTTCTCTCATGGAGGCCCTCAGTCCGACCCAGTGTTGACATGTGGCAAAACGCTCCTCGGGGCACGTCTTGCTTGTGCCTCTCTCCTGGAGGCGCTCAGTCAGACCGAGTAGTGACATGTGGCAAGACGCTCCTCGGGGCGCGTCTTGCTTGGACCTCCCTCCTGGAGGCGCTCAGTCAGACCGAGTAGTGACATTGGGCAAGACGCTCCTCGGGGCGCGTCTTACTTGGACCTCTCTCCTGGAGGAGCTCAGTTAGATCGAGTAGTGACATGTGGCAAGACGCTCCTCGGGGCGCGTCTTGCTTGGGCCTCTCTCCTGGAGGCGCTCAGTCAGACCGAGTGCTGACATAAGGCAAGACGCTCCTCGGGGCGCGTCTTGCTGGGGCCTCTCTCCTGGAGGTGCTCAATCAGACCCAGTGGTGACACGTGGCAAGACGCTCCTCTGGGCGCGTCTTGCTTGGGCCTCTCTCCTGGAGGAGCTCAGTCAGACCCAGTGGTGACATGTGGCAAGACACTCCTCGGGGCGCGTCTTGCCTGGGCTTCTCTCATGGAGGCCCACAGTAAGACCCATTGTTGACATGTGGAAAGAAGGTCCTCGGGGCGCGTCTTGCTTTGGCTTCTCTGCTGGAGGCCCTCAGTCAGACCCATTGTTGACATGTGGCAAGACGCTCCTCGGGGCGCGTATTGCTTGGGCCTCTCTCCTGGATGCCCTCTGTCAGACCCAGTGTTGACATGTGGCAAGACTCTCCTCGGGGCGCGTCTTGCTTGGGCTTCTCTCATGGAGGCCCTCAGTCAGACCCAGTGTTGACATGTGTCAAGACGCTCCTCGGGCCGTGTCTTGCTTGGGCTTCTCTCCTGGAAGCGCTCAGTCAGACCCAGTGTTGACATGTGGCAAGACGCTCCTCGGTGCGCTTCTTGCTTGGGCTTCTCTCCTGGAGGACCTCAGTCAGACCCATTGTTGACATGTGGCAAGACGCTCCTCGGGGCACGTCTTGCTTGGGCCTCTCTCCTGGAGGCGCTCAGTCAGACCGAGTAGTGACATGTGGCAAGACGCTCCTCGGGGCGCGTCTTGCTGGGGCTTCTCTCATGGAGGCACTCAGTCAGACCCAGTGTTGACATGTGGCAAGACGCTCCTCGGGGCGCGTGTTGCTTGGACCTCTCTCCTGGAGGCGCTCAGTCAGACCGAGTAGTGACATGTGGCAAGACGCTCCTCGGGGCGCGTCTTGCTTGGGCCTCTCTCCTGGAGGCGCTCAATCAGACCCAGTGTTGACATGTGTCAAGACGCTCCTCGGGCGTTTCTTGCTTGCGCCTCTCTCCTGGAGGCGCTCAGTCAGACCCAGAGGTGACATGTGGCAAGACGCTCCTCGGGCCTCTCTCCTGGAGGCGCTCAGTCAGACCGAGTGCTGACATAAGGCAAGACGCTCCTCGGGGCGCGTCTTGCTGGGGCCTCTCTCCTGGAGGTGCTCAGTCAGACCCAGTGGTGACATGTGGCAAGACACTCCTCGGGGCGCGTCTTGCCTGGGCTTCTCTCATGGAGGCCCACAGTAAGACCCATTGTTGACATGTGGAAAGAAGGTCCTCGGGGCGCGTCTTGCTTTGGCTTCTCTGCTGGAGGCCCTCAGTCAGACCCATTGTTGACATGTGGCAAGATGCTCCTCGGGGCGCGTATTGCTTGGGCCTCTCTCCTGGATGCCCTCTGTCAGACCCAGTGTTGACATGTGGCAAGACTCTCCTCGGGGCGCGTCTTGCTTGGGCTTCTCTCATGGAGGCCCTCAGTCAGACCCAGTGTTGACATGTGTCAAGACGCTCCTCGGGCCGTGTCTTGCTTGGGCTTCTCTCCTGGAAGCGCTCAGTCAGACCCAGTGTTGACATGTGGCAAGACGCTCCTCGGTGCGCTTCTTGCTTGGGCTTCTCTCCTGGAGGACCTCAGTCAGACCCATTGTTGACATGTGGCAAGACGCTCCTCGGGGCACGTCTTGCTTGGGCCTCTCTCCTGGAGGCGCTCAGTCAGACCGAGTAGTGACATGTGGCAAGACGCTCCTCGGGGCGCGTCTTGCTGGGGCTTCTCTCATGGAGGCACTCAGTCAGACCCAGTGTTGACATGTGGCAAGACGCTCCTCGGGGCGCGTGTTGCTTGGACCTCTCTCCTGGAGGCGCTCAGTCAGACCGAGTAGTGACATGTGGCAAGACGCTCCTCGGGGCGCGTCTTGCTTGGGCCTCTCTCCTGGAGGCGCTCAATCAGACCCAGTGTTGACATGTGTCAAGACGCTCCTCGGGCGTTTCTTGCTTGCGCCTCTCTCCTGGAGGCGCTCAGTCAGACCCAGAGGTGACATGTGGCAAGACGCTCCTCGGGCCTCTCTCCTGGAGGCGCTCAGTCAGACCGAGTGCTGACATAAGGCAAGACGCTCCTCGGGGCGCGTCTTGCTGGGGCCTCTCTCCTGGAGGTGCTCAATCAGACCCAGTGGTGACACGTGGCAAGACGCTCCTCTGGGCGCGTCTTGCTTGGGCCTCTCTCCTGGAGGAGCTCAGTCAGACCCAGTGGTGACATGTGGCAAGACACTCCTCGGGGCGCGTCTTGCCTGGGCTTCTCTCATGGAGGCCCACAGTAAGACCCATTGTTGACATGTGGAAAGAAGGTCCTCGGGGCGCGTCTTGCTTTGGCTTCTCTGCTGGAGGCCCTCAGTCAGACCTATAGGAATGAGCGATCATCTTGAAACGTTCAGATCACTTAAAACTCAATAGATTCTACCTTCTTGTAGCGTTTCAGCCTGATTGGACCTTGTTTTCACACAAATGGACCCAGAATGATGTGAAATTGTGCTTCGTGCAAAATAATTCTGGGTGCCATTTACAAACCATAAGTGCTAATGACTCCATTCCTTTTTGTGGTTGTAGGGGCTGTTGATTGGAGTACACTAAAACAAACCTGACCTCTCTAGGACATTCAGAAGCCAAGTTATAAGCCCACAAATGTGTAACTGGACTACTTCTTTAAAGTGACACCAGATCCGGTGACCTTTGGGACATGGTTTGACCCCCTTAGGAAAGTGCTATCATCATGAAACGTTCAGATCACTTACAACTCAAAAGATTCTACCTTCCTGTAACGTTTCAGCCTGATTGGACCTTGTTTTCACACAAATGAACCCAGAATGATGTGAAATTGTGCTTCGTGCAACATAATTCTGGGTATCATTTACAAACCATAAGTGCTAATGACTCCAGTCCTTTTTGTGGTTGTAGGGGCTGTTGATTGGAGTACATTAAAACAAACCTGATCTCTCTAGGACATTCAGAAGCCAAGTTATAAGCCCACAAATGTGTAACTGGACTGCTTCTTTAAATTGACACCAGATCCGGTGACCTTTGGGACATGGTTTGACCCCCTTAGGAAAGTGCTATCATCATGAAACGTTCAGATCACTTACAACTCAATAGATTCTACCTTTCTGTAAAGTTTCAGCCTGATTGGACCTTGTTTTCACACAAATGAACCCAGAATGATGTGAAATTGTGCTTCGTGCAACATAATTCTGGGTGCCATTTAAAAACCATAAGGGCTAATGACTCCATTCCTTTTTGTGGTTGTAGGGGCTGTTGATTGGAGTACATTAAAACAAACCTGAACTCTCTTGGACATTCAGAAGCCAAGTTATAAGCCCACAAATGTGTAACTGGACTACTTCTTTAAATTGACACCAGATCCAGTGACCTTTGGGACATGGTTTGACCCCCTTAGGAAAGTGCTATCATCATGAAACGTTCAGATCACTTACAACTCAATAGATTCTACCTTCCTGTAACGTTTCAGCCTGATTGGACCTTGTTTTCACACAAATGAACCCAGAATGATGTGAAATTGTGCTTCGTGCAACATAATTCTGGGTGCCATTTACAAACCATAAGGGCTAATGACTCCATTCCTTTTTGTGGTTGTAGGGGCTTTTGATTGCAGTACACTAAAACAAATCTAACCTCTCTAGGAAATTCAGAAGCCAAGTTATAAGCCCACAAAGGTGTAACTGGACTACTTCTTTAAAGTGACTCCAGGCCCGGTGACCTTTGGGAAATGGTTTTACCCCCTATAGGAATGTGCGATCATCTTGAAACGTTCAGATCACTTACAACTCAATAGATTCTACCTTCTTGTAGCGTTTCAGCCTAATTGGACCTTGTTTTCACACAAATGGACCCAGAATGATGTGAAATTGTGCTTCGTGCAACATAATTCTGGGTGCCATTTACAAACCATAAGTGCTAATGACTCCATTCCTTTTTGTGGTTGTAGGGGCTGTTGATTGGAGTACACTTAAACAAACCTAACCTCTCTAGGACATTCAGAAGCCAAGTTATAAGCCCACAAATGTGTAACTGGACTACTTCTCTAAATTGACACCAGATCCTGTGACCTTTGGGACATGGTTTGACCCCCTTAGGAAAGTGCTATCATCATGAAACGTTCAGATCACTTACAACTCAATAGATTCTATCTTCCTGTAACGTTTCAGCCTGATTGGACCTTGTTTTCACACAAATGAACCCAGAATGATGTGAAATTGTGCTTCGTGCAACATAATTCTGGGTGCCATTTAAAAACCATAAGTGCTAATGACTCCATTCCTTTTTGTGGTTGTAGGGGCTGTTGATTGGAGTACATTAAAACAAACCTGAACTCTCTTGGACATTCAGAAGCCAAGTTATAAGCCCACAAATGTGTAACTGGACTACTTCTTTAAATTGACACCAGATCCAGTGACCTTTGGGACATGGTTTGACCCCCTTAGGAAAGTGCTATCATCATGAAACGTTCAGATCACTTACAACTCAATAGATTCTACCTTCCTGTAACGTTTCAGCCTGATTGGACCTTGTTTTCACACAAATGAACCCAGAATGATGTGAAATTGTGCTTCGTGCAACATAATTCTGGGTGCCATTTACAAACCATAAGGGCTAATGACTCCATTCCTATTTGTGGTTGTAGGGGCTTTTGATTGCAGTACACTTAAACAAATCTAACCTCTCTAGGAAATTCAGAAGCCAAGTTATAAGCCCACAAAGGTGTAACTGGACTACTTCTTTAAAGTGACTCCAGGCCCGGTGACCTTTGGGAAATGGTTTTACCCCCTATAGGAATGTGCGATCATCTTGAAACGTTCAGATCACTTACAACTGAATAGATTCTACCTTCTTGTAGCGTTTCAGCCTGATTGGACCTTGTTTTCACACAAATGGACCCAGAATGATGTGAAATTGTGCTTCGTGCAACATAATTCTGGGTGCCATTTACAAACCATAAGTGCTAATGAGTCCATTCCTTTTTGTGGTTGTAGGGGCTGTTGATTGGAGTACACTTAAACAAACCTAACCTCTCTAGGACATTCAGAAGCCAAGTTATAAGCCCACAAATGTGTAACTGGACTACTTCTCTAAATTGACACCAGATCCTGTGACCTTTGGGACATGGTTTGACCCCCTTAGGAAAGTGCTATCATCATGAAACGTTCAGATCACTTACAACTCAATAGATTCTACCTTCCTGTAACGTTTCAGCCTGATTGGACCTTGTTTTCACACAAATGAACCCAGAATGATGTGAAATTGTGCTTCGTGCAACATAATTCTGGGTGCCATTTAAAAACCATAAGTGCTAATGACTCCATTCCTTTTTGTGGTTGTAGGGGCTGTTGATTGGAGTATACTAAAACAAACCTGATCTCTCTAGGACATTCAGAAGCAAAGTTATAAGCCCACAAATGTGTAACTGGACTACTTCTTTAAATTGACACCAGATCCGGTGACATTTGGGACATGGTTTGACCCCCTTAGGAAAGTGCTATCATCATGAACCGTTCAGATCACTTACAACTCAATAGATTCTACCTTCCTGTAACGTTTCAGCCTGATTGGACCTTGTTTTCACACAAATGAACCCAGAATTATGTGAAATTGTGCTTCGTGCAACATAATTCTGGGTGCCATTTAAAAACCACACGTGCTAATGACTCCATTCCTTTTTGTGGTTGTAGGGGCTGTTGATTGGAGTACCCTAAAACAAACCTGATCTCTCTAGGACATTCAGAAGCCAAGTTATAAGCCCACAAATGTGTAACTGGACTACTTCTTTAAATTGACACCAGATCCGGTGACCTTTGGGACATGGTTTGACCCCCTTAGGAAAGTGCTATCATCATGAAACGTTCAGATCACTTACAACTCATAAGATTCTACCTTCCTGTAACGTTTCAGCCTGATTAGACCTTGTTTTCACACAAATGGACCCAGAATGATGTGAAATAGTGCTTCGTGCAACATAATACTGGGTGCCATTTACAATCCATAAGTGCTAATGACTCCATTCCTTTTTGTGGTTGTAGGGGCTGCTGATTGGAGTACATTAAAACAAACCTGGTCTCTCTAAGACATTCAGAAGCCAAGATATAAGCCCACAAATCTGTAACTGGACTACTTCTTTAAATTGACACCAGATCCAGTGACCTTTGGGACATGGTTTGACCCCCTTAGGAAAGTGCTATCATCATGAAACGTTCAGATCACTTACAACTCAATAGATTCTACCTTCCTGTAACGTTTCAGCCTGATTGGACCTTGTTTTCACACAAATGAACCCAGAATGATGTGAAATTGTGCTTCGTGCAACATAATTCTGGGTGCCATTTACAAACCATAAGGGCTAATGACTCCATTCCTTTTTGTGGTTGTAGGGGCTTTTGATTGCAGTACACTAAAACAAATCTAACCTCTCTAGAAAAGTCAGAAGCCAAGTTATAAGCCCACAAAGGTGTAACTGGACTACTTCTTTAATGTGACTCCAGGCCCGGTGACCTTTGGGAAATGGTTTTACCCCCTATAGGAATGTGCGATCATCTTGAAACGTTCAGATCACTTACAACTGAATAGATTCTACCTTCTTGTAGCGTTTCAGCCTGATTGGACCTTGTTTTCACACAAATGGACCCAGAATGATGTGAAATTGTGCTTCGTGCAACATAATTCTGGGTGCCATTTACAAACCATAAGTGCTAATGACTCCATTCCTTTTTGTGGTTGTAGGGGCTGTTGATTGGAGTACACTTAAACAATCCTAACCTCTCTAGGACATTCAGAAGCCAAGTTATAAGCCCACAAATGTGTAACTGGACTACTTCTCTAAATTGACACCAGATCCTGTGACCTTTGGGACATGGTTTGACCCCCTTAGGAAAGTGCTATCATCATGAAACGTTCAGATCACTTACAACTCAATAGATTCTACCTTCCTGTAACGTTTCAGCCTGATTGGACCTTGTTTTCACACAAATGAACCCAGAATGATGTGAAATTGTGCTTCGTGCAACATAATTCTGGGTGCCATTTAAAAACCATAAGTGCTAATGACTCCACTCCTTTTTGTGGTTGTAGGGGCTGTTGATTGGAGTATACTAAAACAAACCTGATCTCTCTAGGACATTCAGAAGCAAAGTTATAAGCCCACAAATGTGTAACTGGACTACTTCTTTAAATTGACACCAGATCCGGTGACCTTTGGGACATGGTTTGACCCCCTTAGGAAAGTGCTATCATCATGAAACGTTCAGATCACTTACAACTCAATAGATTCTACCTTCCTGTAACGTTTCAGCCTGATTGGACCTTGTTTTCACACAAATGAACCCAGAATTATGTGAAATTGTGCTTCGTGCAACATAATTCTGGGTGCCATTTAAAAACCACAAGTGCTAATGACTCCATTCCTTTTTGTGGTTGTAGGGGCTGTTGATTGGAGTACCCTAAAACAAACCTGATCTCTCTAGGACATTCAGAAGCCAAGTTATAAGCCCACAAATGTGTAACTGGACTACTTCTTTAAATTGACACCAGATCCGGTGACCTTTGGGAGATGGTTTGACCCCCTTAGGAAAGTGCTATCATCATGAAACGTTCAGATCACTTACAACTCAATAGATTCTACCTTCCTGTAACGTTTCAGCCTGATTGGACCTTGTTTTCACACAAATGGACCCAGAATGATGTGAAATAGTGCTTCGTGCAACATAATACTGGGTGCCATTTACAATCCATAAGTGCTAATGACTCCATTCCTTTTTGTGGTTGTAGGGGCTGCTGATTGGAGTACATTAAAACAAACCTGGTCTCTCTAAGACATTCAGAAGCCAAGTTATAAGCCCACAAATGTGTAACTGGACTACTTCTTTAAATTGACACCAGATCCGGTGACCTTTGGGACATGGTTTGACCCCCTTAGGAAAGTGCTATCATCATGAAACGTTCAGATCACTTACAACTCAATAGATTCTACCTTCCTGCAACGTTTCAGCCTGATTGGACCTTGTTTTCACACAAATGAACCCAGAATGATGTGAAATTGTGCTTCGTGCAACATAATTCTGGGTGCCATTTACAAACCATAAGTGCTAATGACTCCATTCCTGTTTGTGGTTGTAGGGGCTTTTGATTGGAGTACACTAAAACAAACCTAACCTCTCTAGGACATTTAGAAGCCAAGTTATAAGCCCACAAAGGTGTAACTGGACTACATCTTTAAAGTGACACCAGGCCCGGTGACCTTTGGGACATGGTTTTACCCCCTATAGGAATGTGCGATCATCTCGAAACATTCAGATCACTTACAACTCAATAGATTCTACCTTCTTGTAGCGTTTCAGCCTGATTGGACCTTGTTTTCACAGAAATGGACCCAGAATGATGTGAAATTGTGCTTCGTGCAACATAATTCTGGGTGCCATTTACAAACCATAAGTGCTAATGACTCCATTCCTTTTTGTGGTTGTAGGGGCCGATGATTGGAGTACATTAAAACAAACCTGATCTCTCTAGGACATTCAGAAGCCAAGTTATAAGCCCACATGTGTAACTGGACTACTTCTTTAAATTGACACCAGATCCGGTGACCTTTGGGACATGGTTTGACCCCCTTAGGAAAGTGCTATCATCATGAAACGTTCAGATCACTTACAACTCAATAGATTCTACCTTCTTGTAGCGTTTCAGCCTGATTGGACCTTGTTTTCACACAAATGGACCCAGAATGATGTGAAATTGTGCTTCGTGCAACATAATTCTGGGTGCCATTTACAAACCATAAGTGCTAATGACTCCATTCCTTTTTGTGGTTGTAGGGGCTGTTGATTGGAGTACCCTTAAACAAACCTAACCTCTCTAGGACATTCAGAAGCCAAGTTATAAGCCCACAAATGTGTAACTGGACTACTTCTCTAAATTGACACCAGATCCTGTGACCTTTGGGACATGGTTTGACCCCCTTAGGAAAGTGCTATCATCATGAAACGTTCAGATCACTTACAACTCAATAGATTCTACCTTTCTGTAACGTTTCAGCCTGATTGGACCTTGTTTTCACACAAATGAACCCAGAATGATGTGAAATTGTGCTTCGTGCAACATAATTCTGGGTGCCATTTAAAAACCATAAGTGCTAATGAGTCCTTTCCTTTTTGTGGTTGTAGGGGCTGTTGATTGGAGTATACTAAAACAAACCTGATCTCTCTAGGACATTCAGAAGCAAAGTTATAAGCCCACAAATGTGTAACTGGACTACTTCTTTAAATTGACACCAGATCCGGTGACCTTTGGGACATGGTTTGACCCCCTTAGGAAAGTGCTATCATCATGAAACGTTCAGATCACTTACAACTCAATAGATTCTACCTTCCTGTAACGTTTCAGCCTGATTGGACCTTGTTTTCACACAAATGAACCCAGAATGATGTGAAATTGTGCTTCGTGCAACATAATTCTGGGTGCCATTTAAAAACCACAAGTGCTAATGACTCCATTCCTTTTTGTGGTTGTAGGGGCTGTTGATTGGAGTACCCTAAAACAAACCTGATCTCTCTAGGACTTTCAGAAGCCAAGTTATAAGCCCACAAATGTGTAACTGGACTACTTCTTTAAATTGACACCAGATCCGGTGACCTTGGGGACATGGTTTGACCCCCTTAGGAAAGTGCTATCATCATGAAACGTTCAGATCACTTACAACTCAATAGATTCTACCTTCCTGTAACGTTTCAGCCTGATTGGACCTTGTTTTCACACAAATGGACCCAGAATGATGTGAAATAGTGCTTCGTGCAACATAATACTGGGTGCCATTTACAATCCATAAGTGCTAATGACTCCATTCCTTTTTGTGGTTGTAGGGGCTGTTGATTGGAGTACACTAAAACAAACCTGATCTCTCTAGGACATTCAGAAGCCAAGTTATAAGCCCACAAATGTGTAACTGGACTACTTCTTTAAATTGACACCAGATCCGGTGACCTTTGGGACATGGTTTGACCCCCTTAGGAAAGTGCTATCATCATGAAACGTTCAGATCACTTACAACTCAATAGATTCTACCTTCCTGTAACGTTTCAGCCTGATTGGACCTTGTTTTCACACAAATGAACCCAGAATGATGTGAAATTGTGCTTCGTGCAACATAATTCTGGGTGCCATTTACAAACCATAAGTGCTAATGACTCCATTCCTGTTTGTGGTTGTAGGGGCTTTTATTGGAGTACACTAAAACAAACCTAACCTCTCTAGGGCATTTAGAAGCCAAGTTATAAGCCCACAAAGGTGTAACTGGACTACATCTTTAAAGTGACACCAGGCCCGGTGACCTTTGGGACATTGTTTTACCCCCTATAGGAATGTGCGATCATCTTGAAACGTTCAGATCACTTACAACTCAATAGATTCTACCTTCTTGTAGCGTTTCAGCCTGATTGGACCTTGTTTTCACACAAATGGACCCAGAATGATGTGAAATTGTGCTTCGTGCAACATAATTCTGGGTGCCATTTACAAACCATAAGTGCTAATGACTCTATTCCTTTTTGTGGTTGTAGGGACTGTTGATTGGAGTACACTAAAACAAACCTGATCTCTCTAGGACATTCAGAAGCAAAGTTATAAGCCCACAAATGTGTAACTGGACTACTTCTTTAAATTGACACCAGATCCGGTGACTTTTGGGACATGGTTTGACCCCCTTAGGAAAGTGCTATCATTATGAAACGTTCAGATAACTTACAACTCAATAGATTCTACCTTCCTGTAACGTTTCAATCTGATTGGACCTTGTTTTGACACAAATGAAGCCAGAATGATGTGAAATTGTGCTTCGTGCAACATAATTCTGGGTGCCATTTACAAACCATAAGTGCTAATGACTCCATTCCTTTTTGTGGTTGTAGGGGCTGCTGATTGGAGTACATTAAAACAAACCTGGTCTCTCTAAGACATTCAGAAGCCAAGTTATAAGCCCACAAATGTGTAACTGGACTACTTCTTTAAATTGACACCAGATCCGGTGACCTTTGGGACATGGTTTGACCCCCTTAGGAAAGTGCTATCATCATGAAACGTTCAGATCACTTACGATTCAATAGATTCTACCTTCCTGTAACGTTTCAGCCTGATTGGAGCTTGTTTTCACACAAATGAACCCAGAATGATGTGAAATTGTGCTTCGTGCAACATAATTCTGGGTGCCATTTAAAAACCATAAGTGCTAATGACTCCATTCCTTTTTGTGGTTGTAGGGGCTGTTGATTGGAGTACATTAAAACAAACCTGAACTTTCTTGGACATTCAGAAGCCAAGTTATAAGCCCACAAATGTGTAACTGGACTACTTCTTTAAATTGACACCAGATCCAGTGACCTTTGGGACATGGTTTGACCCCCTTAGGAAAGTGCTATCATCATGAAACGTTCAGATCACTTACAACTCAATAGATTCTACCTTCCTGTAACGTTTCAGCCTGATTGGACCTTGTTGTCACACAAATGAACCCAGAATGTTGTGAAATTGTGCTTCGTGCAACATAATTCTGGGTGCCATTTACAAACCATAAGTGCTAATGACTCCATTCCTTTTTGTGGTTGTAGGGGCTTTTGATTGCAGTACACTAAAACAAATCTAACCTCTCTAGAAATTTCAGAAGCCAAGTTATAAGCCCACAAATATGTAACTGGACTACTTCTTTAAAGTGACTCCAGGCCCGGTGACCTTTGGGAAATGGTTTTACCCCCTATAGGAATGTGCGATCATCTTGAAACGTTCAGATCACTTACAACTCAATAGATTCTACCTTCTTGTAGCGTTTCAGCCTAATTGGACCTTGTTTTCACACAAATGGACCCAGAATGATGTGAAATTGTGCTTCGTGCAACATAATTCTGGGTGCCATTTACAAACCATAAGTGCTAATGACTCCATTCCTTTTTGTGGTTGTAGGGGCTGTTGATTGGAGTACACTTAAACAAACCTAACCTCTCTAGGACATTCAGAAGCCAAGTTATAAGCCCACAAATGTGTAACTGGACTACTTCTCTAAATTGACACCAGATCCTGTGACCTTTGGGACATGGTTTGACCCCCTTAGGAAAGTGCTATCATCATGAAACGTTCAGATCACTTACAACTCAATAGATTCTATCTTCCTGTAACGTTTCAGCCTGATTGGACCTTGTTTTCACACAAATGAACCCAGAATGATGTGAAATTGTGCTTCGTGCAACATAATTCTGGGTGCCATTTAAAAACCATAAGTGCTAATGACTCCATTCCTTTTTGTGGTTGTAGGGGCTGTTGATTGGAGTACATTAAAACAAACCTGAACTCTCTTGGACATTCAGAAGCCAAGTTATAAGCCCACAAATGTGTAACTGGACTACTTCTTTAAATTGACACCAGATCCAGTGACCTTTGGGACATGGTTTGACCCCCTTAGGAAAGTGCTATCATCATGAAACGTTCAGATCACTTACAACTCAATAGATTCTACCTTCCTGCAACGTTTCAGCCTGATTGGACCTTGTTTTCACACAAATGAACCCAGAATGATGTGAAATTGTGCTTCGTGCAACATAATTCTGGGTGCCATTTACAAACCATAAGTGCTAATGACTCCATTCCTGTTTGTGGTTGTAGGGGCTTTTGATTGGAGTACACTAAAACAAACCTAACCTCTCTAGGGCATTTAGAAGCCAAGTTATAAGCCCACAAAGGTGTAACTGGACTACTTCTTTAAAGTGACACCAGGCCCGGTGACCTTTGGGACATGGTTTTACCCCCTATAGGAATGAGCGATCATCTTGAAACGTTCAGATCACTTAAAACTCAATAGATTCTACCTTCTTGTAGCGTTTCAGCCTGATTGGACCTTGTTTTCACACAAATGGACCCAGAATGATGTGAAATTGTGCTTCGTGCAACATAATTCTGGGTACCATTTACAAACCATAAGTGCTAATGACTCCAGTCCTTTTTGTGGTTGTAGGGGCTGTTGATTGGAGTACATTAAAACAAACCTGATCTCTCTAGGACATTCAGAAGCCAAGTTATAAGCCCACAAATGTGTAACTGGACTGCTTCTTTAAATTGACACCAGATCCGGTGACCTTTGGGACATGGTTTGACCCCCTTAGGAAAGTGCTATCATCATGAAACGTTCAGATCACTTACAACTCAATAGATTCTACCTTTCTGTAAAGTTTCAGCCTGATTGGACCTTGTTTTCACACAAATGAACCCAGAATGATGTGAAATTGTGCTTCGTGCAACATAATTCTGGGTGCCATTTAAAAACCATAAGTGCTAATGACTCCATTCCTTTTTGTGGTTGTAGGGGCTGTTGATTGGAGTACATTAAAACAAACCTGAACTCTCTTGGACATTCAGAAGCCAAGTTATAAGCCCACAAATGTGTAACTGGACTACTTCTTTAAATTGACACCAGATCCAGTGACCTTTGGGACATGGTTTGACCCCCTTAGGAAAGTGCTATCATCATGAAACGTTCAGATCACTTACAACTCAATAGATTCTACCTTCCTGTAACGTTTCAGCCTTATTGGACCTTGTTTTCACACAAATGAACCCAGAATGATGTGAAATTGTGCTTCGTGCAACATAATTCTGGGTGCCATTTACAAACCATAAGGGCTAATGACTCCATTCCTTTTTGTGGTTGTAGGGGCTTTTGATTGCAGTACACTAAAACAAATCTAACCTCTCTAGGAAATTCAGAAGCCAAGTTATAAGCCCACAAAGGTGTAACTGGACTACTTCTTTAAAGTGACTCCAGGCCCGATGACCTTTGGGAAATGGTTTTACCCCCTATAGGAATGTGCGATCATCTTGAAACGTTCAGATCACTTACAACTCAATAGATTCTACCTTCTTGTAGCGTTTCAGCCTGATTGGACCTTGTTTTCACACAAATGGACCCAGAATGATGTGAAATTGTGCTTCGTGCAACATAATTCTGGGTGCCATTTACAAACCATAAGTGCTAATGACTCCATTCCTTTTTGTGGTTGTAGGGGCTGTTGATTGGAGTACACTTAAACAAACCTAACCTCTCTAGGACATTCAGAAGCCAAGTTATAAGCCCACAAATGTGTAACTGGACTACTTCTCTAAATTGACACCAGATCCTGTGACCTTTGGGACATGGTTTGACCCCCTTAGGAAAGTGCTATCATCATGAAACGTTCAGATCACTTACAACTCAATAGATTCTATCTTCCTGTAACGTTTCAGCCTGATTGGACCTTGTTTTCACACAAATGAACCCAGAATGATGTGAAATTGTGCTTCGTGCAACATAATTCTGGGTGCCATTTAAAAACCATAAGTGCTAATGACTCCATTCCTTTTTGTGGTTGTAGGGGCTGTTGATTGGAGTGTACTAAAACAAACCTGATCTCTCTAGGACATTCAGAAGCAAAGTTATAAGCCCAAAAATGTGTAACTGGACTACTTCTTTAAATTGACACCAGATCCGGTGACCTTTGGGACATGGTTTGACCCCCTTAGGAAAGTGCTATCATCATGAAACGTTCAGATCACTTACAACTCAATAGATTCTACCTTCCTGTAACGTTTCAGCCTGATTGGACCTTGTTTTCACACAAATGAACCCAGAATTATGTGAAATTGTGCTTCGTGCAACATAATTCTGGGTGCCATTTAAAAACCACAAGTGCTAATGACTCCATTCCTTTTTGTGGTTGTAGGGGCTGTTGATTGGAGTACCCTAAAACAAACCTGATCTCTCTAGGACATTCAGAAGCCAAGTTATAAGCCCACAAATGTGTAACTGGACTACTTCTTTAAATTGACACCAGATCCGGTGACCTTTGGGACATGGTTTGACCCCCTTAGGAAAGTGCTATCATCATGAAACGTTCAGATCACTTACAACTCAATAGATTCTACCTTCCTGTAACGTTTCAGCCTGATTAGACCTTGTTTTCACACAAATGGACCCAGAATGATGTGAAATAGTGCTTCGTGCAACATAATACTGGGTGCCATTTACAATCCATAAGTGCTAATGACTCCATTCCTTTTTGTGGTTGTAGGGGCTGCTGATTGGAGTACATTAAAACAAACCTGGTCTCTCTAAGACATTCAGAAGCCAAGATATAAGCCCACAAATGTGTAACTGGACTACTTCTTTAAATTGACACCAGATCCAGTGACGTTTGGGACATGGTTTGACCCCCTTAGGAAAGTGCTATCATCATGAAACGTTCAGATCACTTACAACTCAATAGATTCTACCTTCCTGTAACGTTTCAGCCTGATTGGACCTTGTTTTCACACAAATGAACCCAGAATTATGTGAAATTGTGCTTCGTGCAACATAATTCTGGGTGCCATTTAAAAACCACAAGTGCTAATGACTCCATTCCTTTTTGTGGTTGTAGGGGCTGTTGATTGGAGTACCCTAAAACAAACCTGATCTCTCTAGGACATTCAGAAGCCAAGTTATAAGCCCACAAATGTGTAACTGGACTACTTCTTTAAATTGACACCAGATCCGGTGACCTTTGGGAGATGGTTTGACCCCCTTAGGAAAGTGCTATCATCATGAAACGTTCAGATCACTTAAACTCAATAGATTCTACCTTCCTGTAACGTTTCAGCCTGATTGGACCTTGTTTTCACACAAATGGACCCAGAATGATGTGAAATAGTGCTTCGTGCAACATAATACTGGGTGCCATTTACAATCCATAAGTGCTAATGACTCCATTCCTTTTTGTGGTTGTAGGGGCTGCTGATTGGAGTACATTAAAACAAACCTGGTCTCTCTAAGACATTCAGAAGCCAAGTTATAAGCCCACAAATGTGTAACTGGACTACTTCTTTAAATTGACACCAGATCCGGTGACCTTTGGGACATGGTTTGACCCCCTTAGGAAAGTGCTATCATCATGAAACGTTCAGATCACTTACGACTCAATAGATTCTACCTTCCTGTAACGTTTCAGCCTGATTGGAGCTTGTTTTCACACAAATGAACCCAGAATGATGTGAAATTGTGCTTCGTGCAACATAATTCTGGGTGCCATTTAAAAACCATAAGTGCTAATGACTCCATTACGTTTTGGGGTAATGGGGGCTGTTAACTGGAGTACACTAAAACAAGCCTGACCTCTCTAGGACATTCAGAAGCCAAGTTATAAGCCCACAAATGTTGGTACTGGACTACGTCTTTAAATTGACACCAGATCCGGTGACCTTTGGGACATGGTTTGACCCCCTTAGGAAAGTGCTATCATCATGAAACGTTCAGATCACGTACAACTCAATAGATTCTACCTTCCTGTAACGTTTCAGCCTGATTGGACCTAGTTTTCACACAAATGAACCCAGAATGATGTGAAATTGTGCTTCGTGCAACATAAATCTGGGTACCATTTACAAACCATAAGTGCTAATGACTCCATTCCTTTTTGTTGTTGTAGGGGCTGTTGATTGGAGTATACTAAAACAAACCTGATCTCTCTAGGACATTCAGAAGCCAAGTTATAAGCCCACAAATGTGTAACTGGACTACTTCTTTAAATTGACACCAGATCCGGTGACCTTTGGGACATGGTTTGACCCCCTATAGGAATGTGCTATCATCATGAAACGTTCAGATCACTTACAACTCAATAGATTCTACCTTCTTGTAACGTTTCAGCCTGATTGGACCTTGTTTTCACACAAATGGACCCAGAATGATGTGAAATTGTGCTTCGTGCAACATAATTCTGGGTGCCATTTACAAACCATAATTGCTAATGACTCCATTCCTTTTTGTGGTTGTAGAGGCTGTCTATTGGAGTACACTAAAACAAACCTGACCTCTTTAGGATATTCAGAAGCCAAGTTATTAGCTCACAAAGGTGTACCTGGACTACTTCTTTAAAGTGACACCAAGCCCGGTGACCTTTGGGTCATGGTTTGACCCCCTATAGGAATGTGCGATCATCATGAAACGTTCAGATCACTTACAACTCAATAGATTCTACCTTCTTGTAACGTTTCAGCCTGATTGGACCTTGTTTTCACACAAATGGACCCAGAATGTTGTGAAATTGTGCTTCGTGCAGCATAATTCTGGGTGCCATTTACAAACCATAAGTGCTAATGACCCCATTCCTTTTTGTGGTTGTAGGGGCTGTTGATTGGAGTACACTAAAACAAACCTGATCTCTCTAGGACATTCAGAAGCCAAGTTATAAGCCCACAAATGTGTAACTGGACTACTTCTTTAAATTGACACCAGATCCGGTGACTTTTGGGACATGGTTTGACCCCCTTAGGAAAGTGCTATCATCATGAAACGTTCAGATCACTTACAACTCAATAGATTCTACCTTCCTGTAACGTTTCAGCCTGATTGGACCTTGTTTTCACACAAATGAACCCAGAATGATGTGAAATTGTGCTTCGTGCAACATAATTCTGGGTGCCATTTACAAACCATAAGTGCTAATGACTCCATTCCTTTTTTTGGTTGTAGAGGCTGTCTATTGGAGTACACTAAAACAAACCTGACCTCTTTAGGATATTCAGAAGCCAAGTTATTAGCTCACAAAGGTGTAACTGGACTACTTCTTTAAAGTGACACCAGGCCCGGTGACCTTTGGGTCATGGTTTGACCCCCTATAGGAATGTGCGATCATCATGAAACGTTCAGATAACTTACAACTCAATAGATTCTACCTTCTTGTAACGTTTCAGCCTGATTGGACCTTGTTTTCACACAAATGGACCCAGAATGTTGTAAAATTGTGCTTCGTGCAGCATAATTCTGGGTGCCATTTACAAACCATAAGTGCTAATGACTCCATTCCTTTTTGTGGTTGTAGGGGCTGATGATTGGAGTACACTAAAACAAGCCTGACCTCTCTAGGACATTCAGAAGCCAAGTTATAAACCCACAAATGTGTAACTGGACTACTTCTTTAAATTGACACCAGATCCGGTGACCTTTGGGACATGGTTTGACCCCCTTAGGAAAGTGCTATCATCATGAAACGTTCAGATCACTTACAACTCAATAGATTCTACCTTCCTGTAACGTTTCAGCCTGATTGGACCTTGTTTTCACACAAATGAACCCAGAATGATGTGAAATTGTGCTTCGTGCAACATAATTCTGGGTGCCATTTAAAAACCATAAGTGCTAATGACTCCATTACGTTTTGGGGTAATGGGGGCTGTTAACTGGAGTACACTAAAACAAACCTGACCTCTCTAGGACATTCAGAAGCCAAGTTATAAGCCCACAAATGTTGGTACTGGACTACGTCTTTAAATTGACACCAGATCCGGTGACCTTTGGGACATGGTTTGACCCCCTTAGGAAAGTGCTATCATCATGAAACGTCCAGATCACGTACAACTCAATAGATTCTACCTTCCTGTAACGTTTCAGCCTGATTGGACCTAGTTTTCACACAAATGAACCCAGAATGATGTGAAATTGTGCTTCGTGCAACATAAATCTGGGTGCCATTTACAAACCATAAGTGCTAATGACTCCATTCCTTTTTGTGGTTGTAGGGGCTGTTGATTGGAGTATACTAAAACAAACCTGATCTCTCTAGGACATTCAGAAGCCAAGTTATAAGCCCACAAATGTGTAACTGGACTACTTCTTTAAATTGACACCAGATCCGGTGACCTTTGGGACATGGTTTGACCCCCTATAGGAATGTGCTATCATCATGAAACGTTCAGATCACTTACAACTCAATAGAATATACCTTCCTGTAACGTTTCAGCCTGATTGGACCTTGTTTTCACACAAATGAACCCAGAATGATGTGAAATTGTGCTTCGTGCAACATAATTCTGGGTGCCATTTAAAAACAATAAGTGCTAATGACTCCATTCCTTTTTGTGGTTGTAGGCGCTGTTGATTGGAGTACACTAAAACAAACCTGATCTCTCTAGGACATTCAGAAGCCAAGTTATAAGCCCACAAATGTGTAACTGGACTACTTCTTTAAATTGACACCAGATCCGGTGACCTTTGGGACATGGTTTGACCCCCTTAGGAAAGTGCTATCATCATGAAACGTTCAGATCACTTACAACTCAATAGATTCTACCTTCCTGTAACGTTTCAGCCTGACTGGACCTTGTTTTCACACAAATGGACCCAGAATGAAGTGAAATTGTGCTTCGTGCAACATAATTCTGGGTGCCATTTACAAACCAAAAAAGCTAATGACTCCATTCCTTTTTGTGGTTGTAGGGGCTGTTGATTGGAGTACACTAAAACAAACCTAACCTCTCTAGGACATTCAGAAGCCAAGTTATAAGCCCACAAAGGTGTAACTGGACTACTTCTTTAAAGTCACACCAGGCCCGGTGACCTTTGGGACATGGTTTTACCCCCTATAGGAATGTGCGATCATCTTGAAACGTTCAGATCACTTACAGCTCAATAGATTCTACCTTCTTGTAGCGTTTCAGCCTGATTGGACCTTGTTTTCACACAAATGAACCCAGAATGATGTGAAATTGTGCTTCGTGCAACATAATTCTGGGTGCCATTTAAAAACCATAAGGGCTAATGACTCCATTCCTTTTTGTGGTTGTAGGGGCTGTTGATTGGAGTACACTAAAACAAACCTGATCTCTCTAGGACATTCAGAAGCCAAGTTATAAGCCCACAAATGTGTAACTGGACTACTTCTTTAAATTGACACCAGATCCGGTGACCTTTGGGACATGGTTTGACCCCCTTAGGAAAGTGCTATCATCATGAAACGTTCAGATCACTTACAACTCAGTAGATTCTACCTTCCTGTAACGTTTCAGCCTGATTGGACCTTGTTTTCACACAAATGAACCCAGAATGATGTGAAATTGTGCTTCGTGCAACATAATTCTGGGTGCCATTTAAAAACAATAAGTGCTAATGACTCCATTCCTTTTTGTGGTTGTAGGCGCTGTTGATTGGAGTACACTAAAACAAACCTGATCTCTCTAGGACATTCAGAAGCCAAGTTATAAGCCCACAAATGTGTAACTGGACTACTTCTTTAAATTGACACCAGATCCGGTGACCTTTGGGACATGGTTTGACCCCCTTAGGAAAGTGCTATCATCATGAAACGTTCAGATCACTTACAACTCAATAGATTCTACCTTCCTGTAACGTTTCAGCCTGACTGGACCTTGTTTTCACACAAATGGACCCAGAATGAAGTGAAATTGTGCTTCGTGCAACATAATTCTGGGTGCCATTTACAAACCAAAAAAGCTAATGACTCCATTCCTTTTTGTGGTTGTAGGGGCTGTTGATTGGAGTACACTAAAACAAACCTAACCTCTCTAGGACATTCAGAAGCCAAGTTATAAGCCCACAAAGGTGTAACTGGACTACTTCTTTAAAGTCACACCAGGCCCGGTGACCTTTGGGACATGGTTTTACCCCCTATAGGAATGTGCGATCATCTTGAAACGTTCAGATCACTTACAGCTCAATAGATTCTACCTTCTTGTAGCGTTTCAGCCTGATTGGACCTTGTTTTCACACAAATGAACCCAGAATGATGTGAAATTGTGCTTCGTGCAACATAATTCTGGGTGCCATTTAAAAACCATAAGGGCTAATGACTCCATTCCTTTTTGTGGTTGTAGGGGCTGTTGATTGGAGTACACTAAAACAAACCTGATCTCTCTAGGACATTCAGAAGCCAAGTTATAAGCCCACAAATGTGTAACTGGACTACTTCTTTAAATTGACACCAGATCCGGTGACCTTTGGGACATGGTTTGACCCCCTTAGGAAAGTGCTATCATCATGAAACGTTCAGATCACTTACAACTCAGTAGATTCTACCTTCCTGTAACGTTTCAGCCTGATTGGACCTTGTTTTCACACAAATGAACCCAGAATGATGTGAAATTGTGCTTCGTGCAACATAATTCTGGGTGCCATTTACAAACCATAAGTGCTAATTTCTCCATTCCTTTTTGTGGTTGTAGGGGCTGTTGATTGGAGTACACTAAAACAAACCTGATCGCTCTAGGACATTCAGAAGCCAAGTTATAAGCCCACTAATGTGTAACTGGACTACTTCTTTAAATTGACACCAGATCCGGTGACCTTTGGGACATGGTTTGACCCCCTTAGGAAAGTGCTATCATCATGAAACGTTCAGATCACTTACAACTCAATAGATTCTACCTTCCTGTAACGTTTCAGCCTGATTGGACCTTGTTTTCACACAAATGAACCCAGAATGATGTGAAATTGTGCATCGTGCAACATAATTCTGGGTGCCATTTACAAACCATAAGTGCTAATGTCTCCATTCCTTTTTGTGGTTGTAGGGGCTGTTGATTGGAGTACACTAAAACAAACCTGACCTCTCCAGGACATTCAGAAGCCAAGTTATAAGCCCACAAATGTGTAACTGGACTACTTCTTTAAAGTGACACCAGATCCGGTGACCTTTGGGACATGGTTTGACCCCCTATAGGAAAGTTCTATCATCATGAAACGTTCAGATCACTTACAACTCAATAGATTCTACCTTCCTGTAACGTTTCAGCCTGATTGGACCTTGTTTTCACACAAATGAACCCAGAATGATGTGAAATTGTGCTTCGTGCAACATAATTCTGGGTGCCATTTAAAAACCATAAGTGCTAATGTCTCCATTCCTTTTTGTGGTTGTAGGGGCTGTTGATTGTAGTACACTAAAACAAACCTGATCGCTCTGGGACATTCAGAAGCCAAGTTATAAGCCCACAAATGTGTAACTGGACTACTTCTTTAAATTGACACCAGATCCGGTGACCTTTGGGACATGGTTTGACCCCCTTAGGAAAGTGCTATCATCATGAAACGTTCAGATCACTTACAACTCAATAGATTCTACCTTCCTGTAACGTTTCAGCCTGATTGGACCTTGTTTTCACACAAATGAACCCAGAATGATGTGAAATAATGCTTCGTGCATCATAATTCTGGGTGCCATTTAAAAACCATAAGTGCTAATGACTCCATTCATTTTTGTGGTTGTAGGGGCTGTTGATTGGAGTATACTAAAACAAACCTGATCTCTCTAGGACATTCAGAAGCCAAGTTATGAGCCCACAAATGTGTAACTGGACTACTTCTTTAAATTGACACCAGATCCGGTGACCTTTGGAACATGGTTTGACCCCCTTAGGAAGGTGCTATCATCATGAAACGTTCAGATCACTTACAACTCAATAGATTCTACCTTCCTGTAACGTTTCAGCCTGATTGGACCTTGTTTTCACACAAATGAACCCAGAATGATGTGAAATTGTGCTTTGTGCAACATAATTCTGGGTGCCTTTTAAAAACCATAAGTGCTAATGACTCCGTTCCTTTTAGTGGTAATGGGGGCTGCTAATTGGAGTACTCTAAAACAAACCTGACCTCTCTAGGATATTCAGAAGCCAAGTTATAATCCCACAAAGGTGTAACAAGACTACTTCTTTAAAGTTACACCAGGCCCGGTGACCTTTGGGACAATGTTTGACCCCCAATAGGAATGTGCGATCATCATGAAACGTTCAGATCACTCACAACTCAATAGATTCTACCTTCTTGTAAAGTTTCAGCCTGATTGGACCTTGTTTTCACACAAATGGACCCAGAATGATGTGAAATTGTGCTTCGTGCAACATAATTCTGGGTGCCATTTAAAAACCATAAGTGCTAATGACTCCATTCCTTTTTGAGGTTGTAGGGGCTGTTGATTGGAGTACACTAAAACAAACCTGATCTCTCTAGGACATTCAGAAACCAAGTTATAAGCACTCAAAGGTGTAATTGGACTACTTCTTTAAAGTGACAAAAGGCCCGGTGACCTTTGGGACATGGTTTGACCCCCTATAGGAATGTGCGATCATCATGAAACATTCAGATCACTTACAACTCAATAGATTCTACCTTCTTGTAACGTTTCAGCCTGATTGGACCTTGTTTTCACACAAATGGACCCAGAATGATGTGAAATTGTGCTTCGTGCAACATAATCTTGGGTGCCATTTACAAACCATAAGTGCTAATGACTCCATTCCTTTTTTTTGGTTGTAGGGGCTGTTGATTGGAGTACATTAAAACAAACCTGATCTCTCTAGGACATTCAGAAGCCAAGTTATAAGCCCACAAATGTGTAACTGGACTACTTCTTTAAATTGACACCAGATCCGGTGACATTTGGGACATGGTTTGATCCCCTTAGGAAAGTACTATCATCATGAAACGTTCAGATAACTTACAACTCAATAGATTCTACCTTCCTGTAACGTTTCAGCTTGATTGGACCTTGTTTTCACACAAATGAACCCAGAATGATGTGAAATTGTGCTTCGTACCACATAATTCTGGGTGCCATTTAAAAACCACAAGTGCTAATGACTCCATTCCTTTTTGTGGTTGTAGGGGCTGTTGATTGGAGTATACTAAAACAAACCTGATCTCTCTAGGACATTCAGAAGCCAAGTTATAAGCCCACAAATGTGTAACTGGACTACTTCTTTAAATTGACACCAGATCCGGTGACCTTTGGGACATGGTTTGACCCCCTTAGGAAAGTGATATCATCATGAAACGTTCAGATCACTTACAACTCAATAGATTCTACCTTCCTGTAACGTTTCAGCCTGATTGTACCTTGTTTTCACACAAATGAACCCAGAATGATGTGAAATTGTGCTTCGTGCAACATAATTCTGGGTGCCATTTAAAAACCATAAGTGCTAATGACTCCATTCCTTTTTGTGGTTGTAGGGGCTGTTGATTGGAGTATACTAAAACAAACCTGATCTCTCTAGGACATTCAGAAACCAAGTTATAAGCCCTCAAAGGTGTAATTGGACTACTTCTTTAAAGTGACACCAGGCCCGGTGACCTTTGGGACATGGTTTGACCCCCTATAGGAATGTGCGATCATCATGAAACGTTCAGATCAATTACAACTCAATAGATTCTACCTTCTTGTAACGTTTCAGCCTGATTGGACCTTGTTTTCACACAAATGGACCCAGAATGATGTGAAATTGTGCTTCGTGCAATATAATTCTGGGTGCCATTTACAAACCATAAGTGCTAATGACTCCATTTCTTTTTGTGGTTGTAGGGGCTGTTGGTTGGAGTACATTAAAACAAACCTGATCTCTCTAGGACATTCAGAAGCCAAGTTATAAGCCCACAAATGTGTAACTGGACTACTTCTTTAAATTGACACCAGATCCGGTGACCTTTGGGACATAGTTTGACCCCCTATAGGAATGTGCTATCATCATGAAACGTTCAGATCACTTACAACTCAATAGATTCTACCTTCCTGTAACGTTTCAGCCTGATTGGACCTTGTTTTGACACAAATGGACCCAGAATGATGTGAAATTGTGCTTCGTGCAACATAATTCTGGGTGCCATTTACAAACCATAAGTGCTAATGACTCCATTCCTTTTTGTGGTTGTAGAGGCTGTTGATTGGAGTACACTAAAACAAATCTGGCCTCTTCAGGATATTCAGAAGCCAAGTTATTAGCTCACAAAGGTGTAACTGGACTACTTCTTTAAAGTGACACCAGGCCCGGTGACCTTTGGGACATGGTTTGACCCCCTATAGGAATGTGCGATCATCATGAAACGTTCAGATCACTTACAACTCAATAGATTCTACGTTCCTGTAACGTTTCAGCCTGATTGGACCTTGTTTTCACACAAATGGACCCACAATGTTGTGAAATTGTGCTTCGTGCAGCATAATTCTGGGTGCCATTTACAAACCATAAGTGCTAATTACTCCATTCCATTTTGTGGTTGTAGGGGCTGTTGATTGGAGTACACTAAAACAAACCTGATCTCTCTAGGACATTCAGAAGCCAAGTTATAAGCCCACAAATGTGTAACTGGACTACTTCTTTAAATTGACACCAGATCCGGTGACATTTGGGACATGGTTTGATCCCCTTAGGAAAGTACTATCATCATGAAACGTTCAGATAACTTACAACTCAATAGATTCTACCTTCCTGTAACGTTTCAGCCTGATTGTACCTTGTTTTCACACAAATTAACCCAGAATGATGTGAAATTGTGCTTCGTGCAACATAATTCTGGGTGCCATTTAAAAACCATAAGTGCTAATGACTCCATTCCTTTTTGTGGTTGTAACGGCTGTTGATTGGAGTATACTAAAACAAACCTGATCTCTCTAGGACATTCAGAAACCAAGTTATAAGCCCTCAAAGGTGTAATTGGACTACTTCTTTAAAGTGACACCAGGCCCGGTGACCTTTGGGACATGGTTTGACCCCCTATAGGAATGTGCGATCATCATGAAACGTTCAGATCACTTACAACTCAATAGATTCTACCTTCTTGTAACGTTTCAGCCTGATTGTACCTTGTTTTCACACAAATGGACCCAGAATGATGTGAAATTGTGCTTCGTGCAATATAATTCTGGGTGCCATTTACAAACCATAAGTGCTAATGACTCCATTTCTTTTTGTGGTTGTAGGGACTGTTGGTTGGAGTACATTAAAACAAACCTGATCTCTCTAGGACATCCAGAAGCCAAGTTATAAGCCCACAAATGTGTAACTGGACTACTTCTTTAAATTGACACCAGATCCGGTGACCTTTGGGACATAGTTTGACCCCCTATAGGAATGTGCTATCATCATGAAACGTTCAGATCACTTACAACTCAATAGATTCTACCTTCCTGTACTGTTTCAGCCTGATTGGACCTTGTTTTGACACAAATGGACCCAGAATGATGTGAAATTGTGCTTCGTGCAACATAATTCTGGGTGCCATTTACAAACCATAAGTGCTAATGACTCCATTCCTTTTTGTGGTTGTAGAGGCTGTTGATTGGAGTACGCTAAAACAAACCTGGCCTCTTTAGGATATTCAGAAGCCAAGTTATAAGCCCACAAAGGTGTAATTGGACTACTTCTTTAAAGTGACACCAGGCCCGGTGACCTTTGGGACATGGTTTGACCCCCTATAGAAATGTGCGATCATCATGAAACGTTCAGATCACTTACAACTCAATAGATTCTACCTTCCTGTAACGTTTCAGCCTGATTGGACCTTGTTTTCACACAAATGGACCCAGAATGATGTGAAATTGTGCTTCGTGCAACATAATTCTGGGTGACATTTACAAACCATAAGTGCTAATGACTCCATTCCTTTTTGTGGTTGTAGGGGCTGTTAATTGGAGTACACTAAAACAAGCCTGACCTCTCTAGGACATTCAGAAGCCAAGTTATAAGCCCACAAATGTGTAACTGGACTACTTCTTTAAATTGACACCAGATCCGGTGACCTTTGGGACATGGTTTGACCCCCTTAGGAAAGTGCTATCATCATGAAACGTTCAGATCACTTACAACTCAATAGATTCTACCTTCCTGTAACGTTTCAGCCTGATTGGACCTTGTTTTCACACAAATGAACCCAGAATGATGTGAAATTGTGCTTCGTGCAACATAATTCTGGGTGCCATTTACAAACCATAAGTGCTAATGACTCCATTCCTTTTTGTGGTTGTAGGGGCTGTTGATTGGAGTACACTAAATTAAACCTGATCTCTCTAGGACATTCAGAAGCCAAGTTATAAGCCCACAAATGTGTAACTGGACTACTTCTTTAAATTGACACCAGATCTGGTGACATTTGGGACATAGTTTGACCTCCTTAGGAAAGTGCTATCAGCATGAAACGTTCAGATCACTTACAACGCAATAGATTCTACCTTCCTGTAACGTTTCAGCCTGATTGGACCTTGTTTTCACACAAATGGACCCCGAATGATTTGAAATTGTGCTTCGTACAACATAATTCTGGATGCCATTTAAAAACCATAAGTGCTAATGACTCCAGTCCTTTTTGTGGTTGTAGGGGCTGTTGATTTGAGTACACTAAAACAAACCTGACCTCTTTAGGATATTCAGAAGCCAAGTTATAAGCCCACAAAGTTGTAACTGGACTACTTCTTTAAAGTGACACCAGGCCCGGTGACCTTTGGGACATGGTTTGACCCCCTTAGGAAAGTGCTATCAACATGAAACGTTCAGATCACTTACAACTCAATAGATTCTACCTTCTTGTAACGTTTCAGCCTGATTGGACCTTGTTTTCACACAAATGGACCGAGAATGATGTGAAATTGTGCTTCGTGCAACATAATTCTGGCTGCCATTTACAACCCATAAGTGCTAATGACTCCATTCCTTTTTGTGGTTGTAGGGGCTGTTGATTGGAGTACACTAAAACAAACCTGATCTCTCTAGGACATTCAGAAGCCAAGTTATAAGCTCACAAATGTGTAACTGGACTACTTCTTTAAATTGACACCAGATCCGGTGACCTTTGGGACATGGTTTGACCCCCTTAGGAAAGTGCTATCATCATGAAACGTTCAGATCACTTACAACTCAATAGATTCTACCTTCCTGTAACGTTTCAGCCTGATTGGACCTTGTTTTCACACAAATGAACCCAGAATGATGTGAAATTGTGCTTCGTGCAACATAATTCTGGGTGCCATTTAAAAACCATAAGTGCTAATGACTCCATTCCTTTTTGTGGTTGTAGAGGCTGTTGATTGGAGTACACTAAAACAAACCTGACCTCTTTAAGATATTCAGAAGCCAAGTTATAAGCCCACAAAGGTGTAACTGGACTACTTCTTTAAAGTGACACCAGGCCCGGTGACCTTTTTGGAAATGGTTTGACCCCCTATAGGAAAGTGCGATCATCATGAAACGTTCAGATCACTTACAACTCAATAGATTCTACCTTCTTGTAGCGTTTCAGCCTGATTGGACCTTGTTTACACACAAATGGACCCAGAATGATGTGAAATTGTGCTTCGTGCAACATAATTCTGGGTGCCATTTACAAACCATAAGTGCTAATGACTCCATTCCTTTTTGTGGTTGTAGGGGCTGTTGATTGGAGTACACTAAAACAAGCCTGACCTCTCTAGGACATTCAGAAGCCAAGTTATAAGCCCACAAATGTGTAACTGGACTACTTCTTTAAATTGACACCAGATCCGGTGACCTTTGGGACATGGTTTGACCCCCTTAGGAAAGTGCTATCATCATGAAACGTTCAGATCACTTACAACTCAATAGATTCTACCTTCCTGTAACGTTTCAGCCTGATTGGACCTTGTTTTCACACAAATGAACCCAGAATGATGTGAAATTGTGCTTCGTGCAACATTATTCTGGGTGCCATTTAAAAACCATAAGTGCTAATGACTCCAATCCTTTTTGTGGTTGTAGGGGCTGTTGATTGGAGTACACTAAAACAAACCTGATCTCACTAGGACATTCAGAAGCCAAGTTATAAGCCCACAAATGTGTAACTGGACTACTTCTTTAAATTGACACCAGATCCGGTGACCTTTGGGACATGATTTGACCCCCTTAGGAAAGTGCTATCATCATGAAACGTTCAGATCACTTACAACTCAGTAGATTCTACCGTCTTGTAACGTTTCAGCCTGATTGGACCTTGTTTTCACACAAATGAACCCAGAATTATGTGAAATTGTGCTTCGTGCAACATAATTCTGGGTTCCATTTAAAAACCATAAGTGCTAATGACGCCATTCCTTTTTGGGGTAATGGGGGCTGTTAACTGGAGTACTCTAAAACAAACCTGACCTCTTTAGGATATTCAGAAGCCAAGTTATAAGCCCACAAAGGTGTAACTGGACTACTTCTTTAAAGTGACACCAGGCCCGGTGACCTTTGGGACATGGTTTGACCCCCTATAGGATTGTGCGATCATCCTGAAAAGTTCAGATCACTTACAACTCAATAGATTCTACCTTCTTGTAACGTTTCAGCCTGATTGGACCTTGTTTTCACACAAATGGACCCTGAATGATGTGAAATTGTGCTTCGTGCAACATAATTCTGGGTGCCATTTACAAACCATAAGTGCTAATGACTCCATTCCTTTTTGTGGTTGTAGGGGCTGTTGATTGGAGTACACTAAAACAAGCCTGACTTCTCTAGGACATTCAGAAGCCAAGTTATAAGCCCACAAATGTGTACCTGGACTACTTCTTTAAATTGACACCAGATCCGGTGACCTTTGGGACATGGTTTGACCCCCTTAGGAAAGTGCTATCATCATGAAACGTTCAGATCACTTACAACTCAATAGATTCTACTTTCCTGTAACGTTTCAGCATGATTGGACCTTGTTTTCACACAAATGAACCCAGAATGATGTGAAATTGTGCTTCGTGCAACATTATTCTGGGTGCCATTTAAAAACCATAAGTGCTAATGACTCCATTCCTTTTTGTGGTTGTAGGGGCTGTTGATTGGAGTACACTAAAACAAACCTGATCTCACTAGGACATTCAGAAGCCAAGTTATAAGCCCACAAATGTGTAACTGGACTACTTCTTTAAATTGACACCAGATCCGGTGACCTTTGGGACATTATTTGACCCCCTTAGGAAAGTGATATCATCATGAAACGTTCAGATCACTTACAACTCACTAGATTCTACCGTCTTGTAACGTTTCAGCCTGATTGGACCTTGTTTTCACACAAATGGACCCAGAATGATGTGAAATTGTGCTTCGTGCAACATAATTCTGGGTGCCATTTACAAACCATAAGTGCTAATGACTCCATTCCTTTTTGTGGTTGTAGGGGCTGTTGATTGGAGTACACTAAAACAAGCCTGACCTCTCTAGGACATTCAGAAGCCAAGTTATAAGCCCACAAATGTGTAACTGGACTACTTCTTTAAATTGACACCAGATCCGGTGACCTTTGGGACATGGTTTGACCCCCTATAGGAATTTGCTATCATCATGAAACGTTCAGATCACTTACAACTCAATAGATTCTACCTTCCTGTAACGTTTCAGCCTGATTGGACCTTGTTTTCACACAAATTGACCCAGAATGATGTGAAATTGTGCTTCGTTCAACATAATTCTGGGTGCCATTTACAAACCATAAGGGCTAATGACTCCATTCCTTTTTGTGGTTGTAGAGGCTGTTGAGTGGAGTACACTAAAACAAACCTGACCTCTTTAGGATATTCAGAAGCCAAGTTATTAGCTCAAAAAGGTGTAACTGGACTACTTCTTTAAAGTGACACCAGGCTCGGTGACCTTTGGGACATGGTTTGACCCCCTATAGGAATATGCGATCATCATTAAACGTTCAGATCACTTACAGCTCAATAGATTCTACCTTCTTGTAACGTTTCAGCCTGATTGGACCTTGTTTTCACACAAATGGACCCAGAATGATGTGAAATTGTGCTTCGTGCAGCATAATTCTGGGTGCCATTTACAAACCATAAGTGCTAATGACTCCATTCCTTTTTGTGGTTGTAGGGGCTGTTGATTGGAGTACACTAAAACAAACCTGATCTCTCTAGGACATTCAGAAGCCAAGTTATAAGCCCACAAATGTTTAACTGGACTACTTCTTTAAATTGACACCAGATCCGGTGACCTTTGGGACATGGTTTGACCCCCTTTGGAAAGTGCGATCATCATGAAACGTTCAGATCACTTACAACTCAATAGATTCTACCTTCCTGTAACGTTTCAGCCTGATTGGACCTTGTTTTCACACAAATGAACCCAGAATGATGTGAAATTGTGCTTCGTGCAACATAATTCTGGGTGCCATTTAAAAACCATAAGTGCTAATGACTCCATTCCTTTTTGTGGTTGTAGGGGCTGTTAATTGGAGTACTCTAAAACAAACCTGACCTCTCTAGGATATTCAGAAGCCAAGTTATAAGCCCACAAATGTGTAACTGGACTACTTCTTTAAAGTGACACCAGATCCGGTGACCTTTGGGACATGGTTTGACCCCCAATAGGAATGTGCGATCATCATGAAACGTTCAGATCACTTACAACTCAATATATTCTACCTTCTTGTAACGTTTCAGCCTGATTGGACCTTTTTTTCACACAAATGAACCCAGAATGATGTGAAATTGTGCTTCGTGCAACATAATTCTGGGTGCCATTTAAAAACCATAAGTGCTAATGACTCCATTCCTTTTTGTGGTTGTAGGGGCTGTTGGTTGGAGTACACTAAAACAAGCCTGACCTCTCTAGGACATTCAGAAGCCAAGTTATAAGCCCACAAATGTGTAACTGGACTACTTCTTTAAATTGACACCAGATCCGGTGACCTTTGGGACATGGTTTGACCCCCTTAGGAAAGTGCTATCACAATGAAACGTTCAGATCACTTACAACTCAATAGATTCTACCTTCCTGTAACGTTTCAGCCTGATTGGACCTTGTTTTCACACAAATGAACCCAGAATGATGTGAAATTGTGCTTCGTGCAACATAATTCTGGGTGCCATTTAAAAACCATAAGTGCTAATGACTCCAGTCCTTTTTGTGGTTGTAGGGGCTGTTGATTGGAGTACACTATAACAAACCTGACCTCTTTAGGATATTCAGAAGCCAAGTTATAAGCCCACAAAGTTGTAACTGGACTACTTCTTTAAAGTGACACCAGGCCCGGTGACCTTTGGAACATGGTTTGACCCCCTTAGGAAAGTGCTATCATCATGAAACGTTCGGATCACTTACAACTCAATAGATTCTACCTTCTTGTAACGTTTCAGCCTGATTGGACCTTGTTTTCACACAAATTGACCGAGAATGATGTGAAATTGTGCTTCGTGCAACATAATTCTGGCTGCCATTTACAAACCATAAGTGCTAATGACTCCCTTCCTTTTTGTGGTTGTAGGGGCTGTTGATTGGAGTACACTAAAACAAACCTGATCTCTCTAGGAAATTCAGAAGCCAAGTTATAAGCTCACAAATGTGTAACTGGACTACTTCTTTAAATTGACACCAGATCCGGTTACCTTTGGGACATGGTTTGACCCCCTTAGGAAAGTGCTATCATCATGAAACGTTCAGATCACTTACAGCTCAATAGATTCTACCTTCCTGTAACGTTTCAGCCTGATTGGACCTTGTTTTCACACAAATGAACCCAGAATGATGTGAAATTGTGCTTCGTGCAACATAATTCTGGGTGCCATTTAAAAACCATAAGTGCTAATGACTCCATTTCTTTTTGTGGTTGTAGGGGCTGTTGATTGGAGTACACTAAACCAAACCTGATCTCTCTAGGACATTCAGAAGCCAAGTTATAAGCCCACAAATGTGTAACTGGACTACTTCTTTAAATTGACACCAGATCTGGTGACATTTTGGGACATGGTTTGACCCCCTTAGGAAAGTGCTATCATCATGAAACGTTCAGATCACTTACAACTCAATAGATTCTACCTTCCTGTAACGTTTCAGCCTGATTGGACCTTGTTTTCACACAAATGAACCCAGAATGATGTGAAATTGTGCTTCGTGCAACATAATTCTGGGTGCCATTTAAAAACCATAAGTGCTAATGACTCCATTCCTTTTTGTGGTTGTAGGGGCTGTTAATTGGAGTACTCTAAAACAAACCTGACCTCTCTAGGATATTCAGAAGCCAAGTTATAAGCCCACAAATGTGTAACTGGACTACTTCTTTAAAGTGACACCAGATCCGGTGACCTTTGGGACATGGTTTGACCCCCAATAGGAATGTGCGATCATCATGAAACGTTCAGATCACTTACAACTCAATATATTCTACCTTCTTGTAACGTTTCAGCCTGATTGGACCTTTTTTTCACACAAATGGACCCAGAATGATGTGAAATTGTGCTTCGTGCAACATAATTCTGGGTGCCATTTATAAACCATAAGTGCTAATGACTCCCTTCCTTTTTGTGGTTGTAGGGGCTGTTGATTGGAGTACACTAAAACAAACCTGATCTCTCTAGGAAATTCAGAAGCCAAGTTATAAGCCCACAAATGTGTAACTGGACTACTTCTTTAAATTGACACCAGATCCGGTGACCTTTGGGACATGGTTTGACCCCCTTAGGAAAGTGCTATCATCATGAAACGTTCAGATCACTTACAACTCAATAGATTCTACCTTCCTGTAACGTTTCAGTCTGATTGGACCTTGTTTTCACACAAATGAACCCAGAATGATGTGAAATTGTGCTTCGTGCAACATAATTCTGGGTGCCATTTAAAAACCATAAGTGCTAATGACTCCATTCCTTTTTGTGGTTGTAGGGGCTGTTGGTTGGAGTACACTAAAACAAGCCTGACCTCTCTAGGACATTCAGAAGCCAAGTTATAAGCCCACAAATGTGTAACTGGACTACTTCTTTAAATTGACACCAGATCCGGTGACCTTTGGGACATGGTTTGACCCCCTTAGGAAAGTGCTATCATCATGAAACGTTCAGATCACTTACAACTCAATAGATTCTACCTTCCTGTAACGTTTCAGCCTGATTGGACCTTGTTTTCACACAAATGAACCCAGAATGATGTGAAATTGTGCTTCGTGCAACATAATTCTGGGTGCCATTTAAAAACCATAAGTGCTAATGACTCCAGTCCTTTTTGTGGTTGTAGGGGCTGTTGATTGGAGTACACTATAACAAACCTGACCTCTTTAGGATATTCAGAAGCCAAGTTATAAGCCCACAAAGTTGTAACTGGACTACTTCTTTAAAGTGACGCCAGGCCCGGTGACCTTTGGGACATGGTTTGACCCCCTTAGGAAAGTGCTATCATCATGAAACGTTCGGATCACTTACAACTCAATAGATTCTACCTTCTTGTAACGTTTCAGCCTGATTGGACCTTGTTTTCACACAAATTGACCGAGAATGATGTGAAATTGTGCTTCGTGCAACATAATTCTGGCTGCCATTTACAAACCATAAGTGCTAATGACTCCCTTCCTTTTTGTGGTTGTAGGGGCTGTTGATTGGAGTACACTAAAACAAACCTGATCTCTCTAGGAAATTCAGAAGCCAAGTTATAAGCTCACAAATGTGTAACTGGACTACTTCTTTAAATTGACACCAGATCCGGTTACCTTTGGGACATGGTTTGACCCCCTTAGGAAAGTGCTATCATCATGAAACGTTCAGATCACTTACAGCTCAATAGATTCTACCTTCCTGTAACGTTTCAGCCTGATTGGACCTTGTTTTCACACAAATGAACCCAGAATGATGTGAAATTGTGCTTCGTGCAACATAATTCTGGGTGCCATTTAAAAACCATAAGTGCTAATGACTCCATTCCTTTTTGTGGTTGTAGAGGCTGTTGATTGGAGTACACTAAAACAAACCTGACCTCTTTAAGATATTCAGAAGCCAAGTTATAAGCCCACAAAGGTGTAACTGGACTACTTCTTTAAAGTAACACCAGGCCCGGTGACCTTTTTGGAAATGGTTTGACCCCCTATAGGAAAGTGCGATCATCATGAAACGTTCAGATCACTTACAACTCAATAGATTCTACCTTCTTGTAGCGTTTCAGCCTGATTGGACCTTGTTTACACACAAATGGACCCAGAATGATGTGAAATTGTGCTTCGTGCAACATAATTCTGGGTGCCATTTACAAACCATAAGTGCTAATGACTCCATTCCTTTTTGTGGTTGTAGGGGCTGTTGGTTGGAGTACACTAAAACAAACCTGATCTCTCTAGGACATTCAGAAGCCAAGTTATAAGCCCACAAATGTGTAACTGGACTACTTCTTTAAATTGACACCAGATCCGGTGACCTTTGGGACATGGTTTGACCCCCTTAGGAAAGTGCTATCACCTTGAAACGTTCAGATCACTTACAACTCCATAGATTCTACCGTCCTGTGATGTTTTAGCCTGATTGGACCTTGTTTTCACACAGAATGATGTGAAATTGTGCTTCGTGCAACATAATTCTGGGTGCCATTTAAAAACCATAAGTGCTAATGACTCCATTCCTTTTTGGGGTAATAAGGGCTGTTGATTGGAGTACACTAAGACAAACCTGACCTCTCTGAGACATTCAGAAGCTAAGTAATAAGCCCCCAAATGTGTGTTTGGAACCCCGCCTTCAAGGAACAAGTGATCCGGTGACCTTTATGACCTGATTTGACGCCCTTAGGAATCTGCTATCATCATGAAATCACAGGAATCATTTACAACTCAATAGATTCTACTTTTCTGTGACATTTCAGCCTGATTGAAGCTTTTTTCTGTGAAATGGACCCGGAATGATGTGAAATTGTGCTTTGTGCAACATAATTCTGGGTGCCATTTAAAAACCATAAGTGCTAATGACTCCATTCCTTTTTGTGGTTGTAGGGGCTGTTGATTGGAGTACACTAAAACAAACCTAACCTCTCTAGGCCATTCAGAAGCCAAGTTATAAGCCCACAAAGGTGTAACTGGACTACTTCTTTAAAGTGACACCAGGCCCGGTGACCTTTGGGACATGGTTTGACCCCCTTAGGAAAGTGCTATCATCATGAAACGTTCAGATCACTTACAACTCAATAGATTCTACCTTCCTGTAACGTTTCAGCATGATTGGACCTTGTTTTCACACAAATGGACCCAGAATGAAGTGAAATTGTGCTTCGTGCAACATAATTCTGGGTGCCATTTACAAACCATAAGTGCTAATGACTCCATTCCTTTTTGTGGTTGTAGGGGCTGTTGATTGGAGTACACTAAAACAAACCTGATCTCTCTAGAACATTCAGAAGCCAAGTTATAAGCCCACAAATGTGTCATTGGACTACTTCTTTAAAAATTGACACCAGATCCGGTGACATTTTGGGACATGGTTTGACCCCCTATAGGAATGTGCGATCATCATGAAACGTTCAGATCACTTACAACTCAATAGATTCTACCTTCTTGTAACGTTTCAGCCTGATTGGACCTTGTTTTCACACAAATGGACCCAGAATGATGTGAAATTGTGCTTCGTGCAACATAATTCTGGGTGCCATTTACAAACCATAAAGGCTAATGACTCCATTTCTTTTTGTGGTTGTAGGGGCTGTTGATTGGAGTACACTAAACCAAACCTGATCTCTCTAGGACATTCAGAAGCCAAGTTATAAGACCACAAATGTGTAATTGGACTACTTCTTTAAATTGACACCAGATCCGGTGACATTTTGGGACATGGTTTGACCCCCTTAGGAAAGTGCTATCATCATGAAATGTTCAGATCACTTACAACTCAATAGATTCTACCTTCCTGTAACGTTTCAGCCTGATTGGACCTTGTTTTCACACAAATTAACCCAGAATGATGTGAAATTGTGCTTCGTGCAACATAATTCTGGGTGCCATTTAAAAACCATAAGTGCTAATGACTCCATTCCTTTTTGTGGTTGTAGGGGCTGTTGGTTGGAGTACACTAAAACAAGCCTGACCTCTCTAGGACATTCAGAAGCCAAGTTATAAGCCCACAAATGTGTAACTGGACTACTTCTTTAAATTGACACCAGATCCGGTGACCTTTGGGACATGGTTTGACCCCCTTAGGAAAGTGCTATCATCATGAAACGTTCAGATCACTTACAACTCAATAGATTCTACCTTCCTGTAACGTTTCAGCCTGATTGGACCTTGTTTTCACACAAATGAACCCAGAATGATGTGAAATTGTGCTTCGTGCAACATAATTCTGGGTGCCATTTAAAAACCATAAGTGCTAATGACTCCAGTCCTTTTTGTGGTTGTAGGGGCTGTTGATTGGAGTACACTATAACAAACCTGACCTCTTTAGGATATTCAGAAGCCAAGTTATAAGCCCACAAAGTTGTAACTGGACTACTTCTTTAAAGTGACGCCAGGCCCGGTGACCTTTGGGACATGGTTTGACCCCCTTAGGAAAGTGCTATCATCATGAAACGTTCGGATCACTTACAACTCAATAGATTCTACCTTCTTGTAACGTTTCAGCCTGATTGGACCTTGTTTTCACACAAATTGACCGAGAATGATGTGAAATTGTGCTTCGTGCAACATAATTCTGGCTGCCATTTACAAACCATAAGTGCTAATGACTCCCTTCCTTTTTGTGGTTGTAGGGGCTGTTGATTGGAGTACACTAAAACAAACCTGATCTCTCTAGGAAATTCAGAAGCCAAGTTATAAGCTCACAAATGTGTAACTGGACTACTTCTTTAAATTGACACCAGATCCGGTTACCTTTGGGACATGGTTTGACCCCCTTAGGAAAGTGCTATCATCATGAAACGTTCAGATCACTTACAGCTCAATAGATTCTACCTTCCTGTAACGTTTCAGCCTGATTGGACCTTGTTTTCACACAAATGAACCCAGAATGATGTGAAATTGTGCTTCGTGCAACATAATTCTGGGTGCCATTTAAAAACCATAAGTGCTAATGACTCCATTCCTTTTTGTGGTTGTAGAGGCTGTTGATTGGAGTACACTAAAACAAACCTGACCTCTTTAAGATATTCAGAAGCCAAGTTATAAGCCCACAAAGGTGTAACTGGACTACTTCTTTAAAGTAACACCAGGCCCGGTGACCTTTTTGGAAATGGTTTGACCCCCTATAGGAAAGTGCGATCATCATGAAACGTTCAGATCACTTACAACTCAATAGATTCTACCTTCTTGTAGCGTTTCAGCCTGATTGGACCTTGTTTACACACAAATGGACCCAGAATGATGTGAAATTGTGCTTCGTGCAACATAATTCTGGGTGCCATTTACAAACCATAAGTGCTAATGACTCCATTCCTTTTTGTGGTTGTAGGGGCTGTTGGTTGGAGTACACTAAAACAAACCTGATCTCTCTAGGACATTCAGAAGCCAAGTTATAAGCCCACAAATGTGTAACTGGACTACTTCTTTAAATTGACACCAGATCCGGTGACCTTTGGGACATGGTTTGACCCCCTTAGGAAAGTGCTATCACCTTGAAACGTTCAGATCACTTACAACTCCATAGATTCTACCGTCCTGTGATGTTTTAGCCTGATTGGACCTTGTTTTCACACAGAATGATGTGAAATTGTGCTTCGTGCAACATAATTCTGGGTGCCATTTAAAAACCATAAGTGCTAATGACTCCATTCCTTTTTGGGGTAATAAGGGCTGTTGATTGGAGTACACTAAGACAAACCTGACCTCTCTGAGACATTCAGAAGCTAAGTAATAAGCCCCCAAATGTGTGTTTGGAACCCCGCCTTCAAGGAACAAGTGATCCGGTGACCTTTATGACCTGATTTGACGCCCTTAGGAATCTGCTATCATCATGAAATCACAGGAATCATTTACAACTCAATAGATTCTACTTTTCTGTGACATTTCAGCCTGATTGAAGCTTTTTTCTGTGAAATGGACCCGGAATGATGTGAAATTGTGCTTTGTGCAACATAATTCTGGGTGCCATTTAAAAACCATAAGTGCTAATGACTCCATTCCTTTTTGTGGTTGTAGGGGCTGTTGATTGGAGTACACTAAAACAAACCTAACCTCTCTAGGCCATTCAGAAGCCAAGTTATAAGCCCACAAAGGTGTAACTGGACTACTTCTTTAAAGTGACACCAGGCCCGGTGACCTTTGGGACATGGTTTGACCCCCTTAGGAAAGTGCTATCATCATGAAACGTTCAGATCACTTACAACTCAATAGATTCTACCTTCCTGTAACGTTTCAGCATGATTGGACCTTGTTTTCACACAAATGGACCCAGAATGAAGTGAAATTGTGCTTCGTGCAACATAATTCTGGGTGCCATTTACAAACCATAAGTGCTAATGACTCCATTCCTTTTTGTGGTTGTAGGGGCTGTTGATTGGAGTACACTAAAACAAACCTGATCTCTCTAGAACATTCAGAAGCCAAGTTATAAGCCCACAAATGTGTCATTGGACTACTTCTTTAAAAATTGACACCAGATCCGGTGACATTTTGGGACATGGTTTGACCCCCTATAGGAATGTGCGATCATCATGAAACGTTCAGATCACTTACAACTCAATAGATTCTACCTTCTTGTAACGTTTCAGCCTGATTGGACCTTGTTTTCACACAAATGGACCCAGAATGATGTGAAATTGTGCTTCGTGCAACATAATTCTGGGTGCCATTTACAAACCATAAAGGCTAATGACTCCATTTCTTTTTGTGGTTGTAGGGGCTGTTGATTGGAGTACACTAAACCAAACCTGATCTCTCTAGGACATTCAGAAGCCAAGTTATAAGACCACAAATGTGTAATTGGACTACTTCTTTAAATTGACACAAGATCCGGTGACATTTTGGGACATGGTTTGACCCCCTTAGGAAAGTGCTATCATCATGAAATGTTCAGATCACTTACAACTCAATAGATTCTACCTTCCTGTAACGTTTCAGCCTGATTGGACCTTGTTTTCACACAAATTAACCCAGAATGATGTGAAATTGTGCTTCGTGCAACATAATTCTGGGTGCCATTTAAAAACCATAAGTGCTAATGACTCCATTCCTTTTTGTGGTTGTAGGGGCTGTTAATTGGAGTACGCTAAAACAAACCTGACCTCTCTAGGATATTCAGAAGCCAAGTTATAAGCCCACAAATGTGTAACTGGACTACTTCTTTAAAGTGACACCAGATCCGGTGACCTTTGGGACATGGTTTTACCCCCAATAGGAATGTGCGATCATCATGAAACGTTCAGATCACTTACAACTCAATAGATTCTACCTTCTTGTAACGTTTCAGCCTGATTGGACCTTGTTTTCACACAAATGGACCCAGAATGATGTGAAATTGTGCTTCGTGCAACATAATTCTGGGTGCCATTTATAAACCATAAGTGCTAATGACTCCCTTCCTTTTTGTGGTTGTAGGGGCTGTTGATTGGAGTACACTAAAACAAACCTGATCTCTCTAGGAAATTCAGAAGCCAAGTTATAAGCCCACAAATGTGTAACTGGACTACTTCTTTAAATTGACACCAGATCCAGTGACCTTTGGGACATGGTTTGACCCCCTTAGGAAAGTGCTATCATCATGAAACGTTCAGATCACTTACAACTCACTAGATTCTACCGTCTTGTAACGTTTCAGCCTGATTGGACCTTGTTTTCACACAAATGAACCCAGAATTATGAGAAATTGTGCTTCGTGCAACATAATTCTGGGTTCCATTTAAAAACCATAAGTGCTAATGACGCCATTCCTTTTTGGGGTAATGGGGGCTGTTAACTGGAGTACTCTAAAACAAACCTGACCTCTTTAGGATATTCAGAAGCCAAGTTATAAGCCCACAAAGGTGTAACTGGACTACTTCTTTAAAGTGACACCAGGCCCGGTGACCTTTGGGACATGGTTTGACCCCCTATAGGATTGTGCGATCATCATGAAAAGTTCAGATCACTTACAACTCAATAGATTCTACCTTCTTGTAACGTTTCAGCCTGATTGGACCTTGTTTTCACACAAATGGACCCTGAATGATGTGAAATTGTGCTTCGTGCAACATAATTCTGGGTGCCATTTACAAACCATAAGTGCTAATGACTCCATTCCTTTTTGTGGTTGTAGGGGCTGTTGATTGGAGTACACTAAAACAAGCCTGACTTCTCTAGGACATTCAGAAGCCAAGTTATAAGCCCACAAATGTGTAACTGGACTACTTCTTTAAATTGACACCTGATCCGGTGACCTTTGGGACATGGTTTGACCCCCTTAGGAAAGTGCTATCATCATGAAACGTTCAGATCACTTACAACTCAATAGATTCTACTTTCCTGTAACGTTTCAGCATGATTGGACCTTGTTTTCACACAAATGAACCCAGAATGATGTGAAATTGTGCTTCGTGCAACATTATTCTGGGTGCCATTTAAAAACCATAAGTGCTAATGACTCCATTCCTTTTTGTGGTTGTAGGGGCTGTTGATTGGAGTACACTAAAACAAACCTGATCTCACTAGGACATTCAGAAGCCAAGTTATAAGCCCACAAATGTGTAACTGGACTACTTCTTTAAATTGACACCAGATCCGGTGACCTTTGGGACATTATTTGACCCCCTTAGGAACGTGCTATCATCATGAAACGTTCAGATCACTTACAACTCACTAGATTCTACCGTCTTGTAACGTTTCAGCCTGATTGGACCTTGTTTTCACACAAATGAACCCAGAATTATGTGAAATTGTGCTTCGTGCAACATAATTCTGGGTTCCATTTAAAAACCATAAGTGCTAATGACGCCCTTCCTTTTTGGGGTAATGGGGGCTGTTAACTGGAGTACTCTAAAACAAACCTGACCTCTTTAGGATATTCAGAAGCCAAGTTATAAGCCCACAAAGGTGTAACTGGACTACTTCTTTAAAGTGACACCAGATCCGGTGACCTTTGGGACATGGGTTGACCCCCTATAGGATTGTGCGATCATCATGAAAAGTTCAGATCACTTACAACTCAATAGATTCTACCTTCTTGTAACGTTTCAGCCTGATTGGACCTTGTTTTCACACAAATGGACCCAGAATGATGTGAAATTGTGCTTCGTGCAACATAATTCTGGGTGCCATTTACAAACCATAAGTGCTAATGACTCCATTCCTTTTTGTGGTTGTAGGGGCTGTTGATTGGAGTACACTAAAACAAGCCTGACTTCTCTAGGACATTCAGAAGCCAAGTTATAAGCCCACAAATGTGTAACTGGACTACTTCTTTAAATTGACACCAGATCCGGTGACCTTTGGGACATGGTTTGACCCCCTTAGGAAAGTGCTTTCATCATGAAACGTTCAGATCACTTACAACTCAATAGATTCTACCTTCCTGTAACGATTCAGCATGATTGGGCCTTGTTTTCACACAAATGAACCCAGAATGATGTGAAATTGTGCTTCGTGCAACATAATTCTGGGTGCCATTTAAAAACCATAAGTGCTAATGACTCCATTCCTTTTTGTGGTTGTAGGGGCTGTTAATTGGAGTACGCCAAAACAAACCTGACCTCTCTAGGATATTCAGAAGCCAAGTTATAAGCCCACAAATGTGTAACTGGACTACTTCTTTAAAGTGACACCAGATCCGGTGACCTTTGGGACATGGTTTGACCCCCAATAGGAATGTGCGATCATCATGAAACGTTCAGATCACTTACAACTCAATAGATTCTACCTTCTTGTAACGTTTCAGCCTGATTGGACCTTGTTTTCACACAAATGGACCCAGAATGATGTGAAATTGTGCTTCATGCAACATAATTCTGGGTGCCATTTATAAACCATAAGTGCTAATGACTCCCTTCCTTTTTGTGGTTGTAGGGGCTGTTGATTGGAGTACACTAAAACAAACCTGATCTCTCTAGGAAATTCAGAAGCCAAGTTATAAGCCCACAAATGTGTAACTGGACTACTTCTTTAAATTGACACCAGATCCGGTGACCTTTGGGACATGGTTTGACCCCCTTAGGAAAGTGCTATCATCATGAAACGTTCAGATCACTTACAACTCAATAGATTCTACCTTCCTGTAACGTTTCAGCCTGATTGGACCTTGTTTTCACACAAATGAACCCAGAATGATGTGAAATTGTGCTTCGTGCAACAATATTCTGGGTGCCATTTAAAAACCATAAGTGCTAATGACTCCATTCCTTTTTGTGGTTGTAGGGGCTGTTGATTGGAGTACACTAAAACAAACCTGATCTCACTAGGACATTCAGAAGCCAAGTTATAAGCCCACAAATGTGTAACTGGACTACTTCTTTAAATTGACACCAGATCCGGTGACCTTTGGGACATGATTTGACCCCCTTAGGAAAGTGCTATCATCATGAAACGTTCAGATCACTTACAACTCACTAGATTCTACCGTCTTGTAACGTTTCATTCTGATTGGACCTTGTTTTCACACAAATGAACCCAGAATTATGTGAAATTGTGCTTCGTGCAACATAAATCTGGGTTCCATTTAAAAACCATAAGTGCTAATGACGCCATTCCTTTTTGGGGTAATGGGGGCTGTTAACTGGAGTACTCTAAAACAAACCTGACCTCTTTAGGATATTCAGAAGCCAAGTTATAAGCCCACAAAGGTGTAACTGGACTACTTCTTTAAAGTGACACCAGGCCCGGTGACCTTTGGGGCATGGTTTCACCCCCTATAGGATTGTGCGATCATCATGAAAAGTTCAGATCACTTACAACTCAATAGATTCGACCTTCTTGTAACGTTTCAGCCTGATTGGACCTTGTTTTCACACAAATGGACCCAGAATGATGTGAAATTGTGCTTCGTGCAACATAATTCTGGGTGCCATTTACAAACCATGAGTGCTAATGACTCCATTCCTTTTTGTGGTTGTAGGGGCTGTTGATTGGAGTACACTAAAACAAGCCTGACTTCTCTAGGACATTCAGAAGCCAAGTTATAAGCACACAAATGTGTAACTGGACTACTTCTTTAAATTGACACCAGATCCGGTGACCTTTGGGACATGGTTTGACCCCCTTAGGAAAGTGCTATCATCATGAAACGTTCAGATCACTTACAACTCAATAGATTCTACCTTCCTGTAACGTTTCAGCATGATTGGACCTTGTTTTCACACAAATGAACCCAGAATGATGTGAAATTGTGCTTCGTGCAACATAATTCTGGGTGCCATTTACAAACCATAAGTGCTAATGACTCCATTCCTTTTTGTGGTTGTAGGGGCTGTTTATTGGAGTACAAGAAAGACGCGCCCCGAGGAGTGTCTTGCCACATGTCACCACTGGGTCTGACTGAGCGCCTCCAGGAGAGAGGCCCAGGCAAGACGCGCCCCGAGGAGCGTCAGGCCACATGTCACTACTCAGTCTGACTGAGCCCCTCCAGGAGAGAGGCCCAAGCAAGACGCGCCCCGAGAAGCGTCTTGCCACGTGTCAACACTGGGTCTGATTGAGGGCCTTCTGGAGAGAGGCCCAAGCAAGACGCACCACGAGGAGCGTCTTGCCACATGTCAACAATGGGTCTTACTGAGGGCCTCCAGGAGAGAAGCCCAAGCAAGACGCGCCCCGAGGAGCTTCTTGCCACATGTCAGCACTCGGTCTGACTGAGCGCCTCCAGGAGAGAAGCCCAAGCAAGACGCGCCCAGAGGAGCGTCTTGCCACATGTCAACACTGGGTCTGACTGAGCGCCTCCAGGAGAGAGGCCCAAGCAAGACACGCCCCGAGGAGCGTCTTGACACATGTCAACACTGGGTCAGACTGAGCGCCTCCAGGAGAGAGGCCCAAGCAAGACGCGCCCCGAGGAGCTTCTTGCCACGTGTCACCACTGGGTCTGACTGAGCGCCTCCAGGAGAGAGGCCCAAGCAAGACGCGCCCCGAGGAGCGTCTTGCCACGTGTCACCACTGGGTCTGATTGAGCGCCTCCAGGAGAGAGGCCCCAGCAAGACCGGTCAGGCCTGCATTGTACACATCAGAGACATGATGTTCTTTCACAGAACTGAGGTTGTTCATTACTAAATGACTTTTACAGGAATATTGTTATTATACTATTCAACAGGTTGATCATAATAATGTGTATTAAACCCACAACCTAGCACTGAGGACAGAGGGACTTTATTTAAATTAGTACTTAATGGAAACGATACATAATGATACACAAGAGCCATGTCATACATTCAGCCTAGGAATAGTAGCATTGTGCACTATTAAAAATATACACATCAATTGCTCGAATCCCATTGTTGCAAAGTAAAACTCTAATAAAACTCTAGTCTGACATCAACAGAGAAGACTTAGTGTATGCACTACAAATACAGCATTAGGATTTCGAGTGGACCGTGCACCTTGTGAACCATCAGAGGCTTATGACGCAACATATCTTCCAGTTGCTATTAGACAAGTTATAATTCTCGACCATTTTTCGGAACTGGTTTCTTGGGTCCGTGAGTAAATGCCAAATGAGATGATAGTCCTTAAGTAAGTTCCTGGCGATCCCATGTCACGCTCTTGCCCATCAGCCGGTGAACGCTGAGACGGAACTCGATGAGAGCGATGTATTTTTTAAGTGCTCCGAATGTACTTCTAACAAGCGTGCGATTCACTTCGTGAGTAAACCGCAGCTGCAGCTGATTCAAACAGTCGAGCCAACTTTCTACATCACAATATTCGTTTTGTAGTTAGTCGAGTTACCTTTTGTGTGGCGCATGCACGGGTTGTTAGCGTCCAGCTCCCAGCTTAGAGAGTCCTGTATTGACACAGACGTCAATACATCTCGATGTCATGCAACACACAAAGTCTGTCGCATACAGGTGGGTTAACACATGTACGATACCTTTTGTGTGGCGCATGCACGGGTCGTTAGCGTCCAGCTCCCGGCTTATAGAGAGTCCTGTATTGACACAGACGTCAATACATCTCGATGTCATGCAACACACAAAGTCTGTCGCATACAGGTGGGTTAACACACATGTACGATGTGTGCGATGGCACGCCCAGTTTACAATGGGACACGACGATGATCATTGTTAACCAAACTCTTGTTTCTCACGACAGGTGGTAGCGTTGTCTCCTGCACCTGGTCTTCGTGCACAGAGGGTGCTGTAATGTGCTCGTCATAGTCGCGATCGTTGTCACTCGAATCCGTTGTTCTCACGACAGGTGGTAGCGTTGTCTCCTGCATGTTGTCTTCGCGTGCGGCAAGCGTTGTGCTGTGCTCGTTATAATGGTTGTCTTCGTACAAAGGGGGTGTTGAATACTCCTTCGCGAGTAGTGTAGGAGGTGGTGTGATGGGACGTATCTCAGAGGCGTTATGTGAGCGTACCACCATGGCCTGAGCAACTGCGACTACTGAGAGTACACCCAGTACAGACAGCGAGATCATTTTTTTACTTGGGTGTTGTACGTGTGGGTACAGCCGCTTTAATGGCAGTGAGAGCAAGTGGTCAAATGTATTTATAGGTCACTAGCAGAAACTAAGGCACGTGGTCAGAGTGTAATCGTAACCACCGTATCTCTTGTCATAATTTAATTAACATAGAAATCAGAAACGGGCATGTCAGGATAGACATCGCGAGTGATAATGCGGCCAGTATCTGTGTGCGCTTGAGAGCACCTTGTTGTTCTACTGTGGTGCCCACGCCGCCGGGTCTGTAAATGTCATCGACCTTCTTTATATACGCATACGCTAAAGACCGTATATTCTCTATGGATTTGAACACGTCCTTTGTTTTGCGTAACACTTGAGCTGTCTCGAGCGTGATTTTGTGAGTGTACGCCAGTGTTTCGCGTGCACCGAGGTCCGAAAGGGTGTGCGCTACAACTATTAACCTTGGTTTGGGAGTGTGGCGAAACGCTCGCTCCGCTGTAATGGGCAGATGCAATGTTATCACCTGGTACTTTTCGTTAGTCGGGTCGTAACACACCGGTCCGTGACTCGGACCGTCACATTGTATGGGGCACAGTAAGGACAACACGCCACCGACCGTGACTTCGCACTCGACCGCGGTGGTGTTGTCGATTTGCAAAGGATCACATACGCCTCTAAAGTCGCAATGAGGCACATTGTAGTCGACGCGACCGTCGGTCACCATAGCTTTCGTCAGCCAACACACTCGATTGCCCTTCGAAACATCGGCGATCAACGTGAGCGTAGAGGTCGCTGTCGCTTTACTGTACGCCAGGATATCCGTGTGTGAGTGCACGCTCGACGTCGATTGACAACCGGTCATGTCAGACCTGATCAGACCTTCCGAACACATGACCATTAGTTGTTGTGCGGCCGAGAGTATCGCGATCATACCGTTGAGATGTGTAGAAAGCACGTACACGCCAGCCTTCCACGTTTCCAAAGTTTCCAGCAATCTAGAGGGACTTGTCTTAGCGCGCACGGCTGTGCTGAATTTGCGTTGGGTAGACACAACGGCTTCTACCTCGCTTAGGATCTTGTGGGCTCATGTACTCGTGGTAGGCCAAGACGTGTATAGTCGAGCGCGGTGACGCCCCGAACACTTGACCCGGTTTTGTTGTGGCGATATGCGTGTCCAGTAATGCGGCAAAGTCCGCGTGTCTAGCGTGTATTGATTTTACAGCTCGCTCATACCCCAACAGTACGGTCCGTAGAAGTTCGTTCACTTGTTTCCATGCGCTCGTGGAACACAGGACATCGCAACCTCTGTGATAATCAAGTAAAGCGTCACACACCAGCTGCTTGCACGTTGTAAATACAATCGGTAGTAACTTCTTACTCCACTCTATGTTGAACTCGTATAGTATGTATATGGGCGGTTGCGGCGGTTTGCGCATTTTCTATCTACCCTCCGCTAATATGACTCTGTGGTCTGTCTCCTGAGATGGTGCGGTTGGAACTTGCGAGAGTGCACTATGGACGGTCAGCGTTTCCATTTCGTCAACTGTGCCATTTTCAGCCGCTGGCAAACGGCCGTCGACGGTCGATGCGAGACACCAACATAACGTTAGACCGCGACCCTCATGCCAGTTTTCTGTAGTACTGGTTGTAGTTTCTGGTGCACACTCGATACGCCATTACGATCACAATTACGTTGATTAATAAATCCAGTGTTGTAGCGACTGCAGCCAGCGCCGTCGCGCAACTCGTGTCGGTGTTATCTCTCGATACTTTCGTTGGTATTCAAGCGTATGCAGAATCTACGGATCTGGTGAAGTTGCTTGTCACTAGCTTGCGCACGTTTGATATGGCACTTTGCGCGAGACTCACACAACCTGCAGTGGCGACCGTCGCGTCAGTGCAAAGTTTTTCCGATATATCGCTCGCAACATCGTTAGTCATTTGCTGTACACTGCGCACACTGGCCGTGAGGTCGCGGAGAGGGTCTTCGTTACGAGCTACTCTGGTAGCGCCGTGGTTGATGAGGACGATCATCTTTAGCAATAGTTCATCTCGAAGCGCAACGATGGTGAGGGCAACGGGTTGGCCGGTTCCGCCTTCAGGCCACTCTTGTGCCGCTAGATTGCCCAATGCCACACACGCAGACGAACCCTGTACACACTCAATGACCCGTGTGCGATCGTTGATTTCTGCTAGTACGTGTGCTAGGTCTACGTGCTTCCACGGATCGGGCGTGGGCACGCGCTTGTTTTTAGAGGCGTTTTCGTGCAGCCTCTACCCTGCACGACCGCTCGTGGCCGCACTAGCTATATTTATCTTTATTTGTTTCACACACACACACACACACACACACACACACACACACACACACACACACGCGCGCGCACACACACACACACACACACACACAGGCCCTTGCATGCAAACCCCGGTCAGGCCTGCAGTGTACACATCAGAGACATGATGTGCTTTCACAGAACTGAGGTTGTTCATTACTAAATGACTTTTACAGGAATATTGTTATTATACTATTCAACAGGTTGATCATAATAATGTGTATTAAACCCACAACCTAGCACTGAGGACAGAGGGACTTTATTTAAATTAGTACTTAATGGAAACGATACATAATGATACATAAGAGCCATGTCATACATTCAGCCTAGGAATAGTAGCATTGTGCATTATTAAAAATATACAGATCAATTGCTCGAATCCCATTGTTGCAAAGTAAAACTCTAATAAAACTCTAGTCTGACATCAACAGAGAAGACTTAGTGTATGTACTACAAATACAGCATTAGGATTTCGAGTGGACCGTGCACCTTGTGAACCATCAGAGGCTTATGACGCAACATATCTTCCAGTTGCTATTAGACAAGTTATAATTCTCGACCATTTTTCGGAACTGGTTTCTTGGGTCCGTGAGTAAATGCCAAATGAGATGATAGTCCTTAAGTAAGTTCCTGGCGATCCCATGTCACGCTCTTGCCCATCAGCCGGTGAATGCTGAGACGGAACTCGATGAGAGCGATGTATTTTTTAAGTGCTCCGAATGTACTTCTAACAAGCGTGCGATTCACTTCGTGAGTAAACCGCAGCTGCAGCTGATTCAAACAGTCGAGCCAACTTTCTACATCACAATATGCGTTTTGTAGTTAGTCGAGTTACCTTTTGTGTGGCGCATGCACGGGTCGTTAGCGTCCAGCTCCCAGCTTAGAGAGTCCTGTATTGACACAGACGTCAATACATCTCGATGTCATGCAACACACAAAGTCTGTCGCATACAGGTGGGTTAACACATGTACGATACCTTTTGTGTGGCGCATGCACGGGTCGTTAGCGTCCAGCTCCTGGCTTATAGAGAGTCCTGTATTGACACAGACGTCAATACATCTCGATGTCATGCAACACACAAAGTCTGTCGCATACAGGTGGGTTAACACACATGTACGATGTGTGCGATGGCGCGCCCGTTTACAATGGGACACGACGATGATCATTGTTAACCAAACTCTTGTTTCTCACGACAGGTGGTAGCGTTGTCTCCTGCACCTGGTCTTCGTGCACAGAGGGTGTTGTAATGTGCTCGTCATAGTCGCGATCGTTGTCACTCGAATCCGTTGTTCTCACGACAGGTGGTAGCGTTGTCTCCTGCATGTTGTCTTCGCGTGCGGCAAGCGTTGTGCTGTGCTCGTTATAATGGTTGTCTTCGTACAAAGGGGGTGTTGAATACTCCTTCGCGAGTAGTCTAGGAGGTGGTGTGATGGAACGTATCTCAGAGGCGTTAGGTGAGCGTACCACCATGGCCTGAGCAACTGCGACTACTGAGAGTACACCCAGTACAGACAGCGAGATCAATTTTTTTTCTTGGGTGTTGTACGTGTGGGTACAGCCGCTTTAATGGCAGTGAGAGCAAGTGGGCAAATGTATTTATAGGTCACTAGCAGAAACTAAGGCACGTGGTCAGAGTGTAATCGTAACCACCTAAAGTAGCTCTTGTCATAAATTAATATACATAGAAATCAGAAACGGGTATGTCAGGATAGACATCGCGAGTGATAATGCGGCCAGTATCTGTGTGCGCTTGAGAGCACCTTGTTGTTCTACTGTGGTGCCCACGCCGCCGGGTCTGTAAATGTCATCGACCTTCTTTATATACGCATACGCTAAAGACCGTATATTCTCTATGGATTTGAACACGTCCTTTGTTTCGCGTAACGCTTGAGCTGTCTCGAGCGTGAGGTTGTGAGTGTACACCAGTGTTTCGCGTGCACCGAGGTCCGAAAAGGCGTGCGCTACAACTATTAACCTTGGTTTGGGAGTGTGGCGAAACGCTCGCTCCGCTGTAATGGGCAGATGCAATGTTATCACCTGGTACGTTTCGTTAGTCGGGTCGTAACACACCGGTCCGTCACACGGACCGTCACATTGTATGGGGCTTATACTATTCAACAGGTTGATCATAATAATGTGTATTAAACCCACAACCTAGCACTGAGGACAGAGGGACTTTATTTAAATTAGTACTTAATGGAAACGATACATAATGATACATAAGAGCCATGTCATACATTCAGCCTAGGAATAGTAGCATTGTGCACTATTAAAAATATACACATCAATTGCTCGAATCCCATTGTTGCAAAGTAAAACTCTAATAAAACTCTAGTCTGACATCAACAGAGAAGACGTAGTGTATGTACTACAAATACAGCATTAGGATTTCGAGTGGACCGTGCACCTGGTGAACCATCAGAGGCTTATGACGCAACATATCTTCCAGTTCTGACTGAGCGCCTCCAGGAGAGAGGCCCAAGCAAGACCCGCCCCGACGAGCGTCTTGCCACATGTCACTACTCGGTCTAACTGAGCGCCTCCAGGAGAGAGGTCCAAGCAAGACACGCCCCGAGGAGCGTCTTGCCACATGTCACTACTCGGTCTGACTGAGCGCCTCCAGGAGAGAGGCCCAAGCAAGACGTGCCCCGAGGAGCGTCTTGCCACATGTCAACAATGGGTCTGACTGAGGGCCTCCAGGAGAGAAGCCCAAGCAAGACGCGCCCCGAGGAGCGTCTTGCCACATGTCAACACTGGGTCTGACTGAGGGCCCCCAGGAGAGAGGCCCAAATAAGACGCGCCCCGAGGAGCGTTTTGCCACATGTCAACACTGGATCTGACTGAGGGCCTCCAGGAGAGAAGCCCAAGCAAGATGCGCCCCGAGGAGCGTCTTGCCACATGTCAGCACTCGGTCTGACTGAGCGCCTCCAGGAAGGAGGCCCAAGCAAGACGCGCCCCGAGGAGCGTCTTGCCACATGTCAACACTGGGTCTGACTGAGCGCCTCCAGGAGAAAGGCCCAAGCAAGACGCGCCCCGAGGAGCGTCTTGCCACATGTGAACACTGGGTCTGACTGAGCGCCTCCAGGAGAGAGGCCCAAGCAAGACGCGCCCGGAGGAGCGTCTTGCAACATGTCAGCACTCGGTCTGACTGAGCGCCTCCATGAGAGAAGCCCCAGCAAGACGCGCCCCGAGGAGCGTCTTGCCACATGTCAACACTGGGTCTGACTGAGCACCTCCAGGAGAGAGGCCCGAGGAGCGTCTTGCCACATGTCACCTCTGGGTCTGACTGAGCGACTCCAGGAGAGAGGCGCAAGCAAGAAACGCCCGAGGAGCGTCTTGACACATGTCAACACTGGGTCTGACTGAGCGCCTCCAGGAGAGAGGCCCGAGGAGCGTCTTGCCACATGTCACTACTCGGTCTGACTGAGCGCCTCCAGGAGAGAGGCCCAAGCAAGACACGCCCCGAGGAGCGTCTTGACACATGTCAACACTGGGTCTGACTGAGGGCCTCCATGAGAGAGGCCCAAGCAATACGCGCCCCGAGGAGCGTCTTGCCACATGTCAACAATGGGTCTGACTGAGGGCCTCCAGGAGAGAAGCCAAAGCAAGACGCGCCCCGAGGAGCTTCTTTCCAGATGTCAACAATGGGTCTTACTGTGGGCCTCCATTAGAGAAGTCCAAGCAAGACGCGCCCCGAGGAGTGTCTTGCCACATGTCAACACTGTGTCTGACTGAGCGCCTCCAGGAGAGAGGCCCAAGCAAGACGCGCCCCGAGGAGCGTCTTGCCACGTGTCAACACTGGGTCTGACTTAGCGCCTCCAGGAGAGAGGCCCAAGCAAGATGCGCCCCGAGGAGCGTCTTGCCACGTGTCACCACTGGGTCTGACTGAGCTCCTCCAGGAGAGAGGCCCAAGCAAGACGCGCCCAGAGGAGCGTCTTGCCACGTGTCACCACTGGGTCTGATTGAGCACCTCCAGGAGAGAGGCCCCAGCAAGACGCGCCCCGAGGAGCGTCTTGCCTTATGTCAGCACACGGTCTGACTGAGCGCCTCCAGGAGAGAGGCCCAAGCAAGACGCGCCCCGAGGAGCGTCTTGCCACCTGTCACGACTCGGTCTAACTGAGCGCCTCCAGGAGAGAGGTCCAAGCAAGACGCGCCCCGAGGAGCGTCTTGCCAAATGTCACTACTCGGTCTGACTGAGCGCCTCCAGGAGGGAGGTCCAAGCAAGACGCGCCCCGAGGAGCGTCTTGCCACATGTCACTACTCTGTCTGACTGAGCGCCTTCAGGAGAGAGGCCCAAGCAAGACATGCCCCGAGGAGCGTCTTGCCACATGTCAACAATGGGTCTGACTGAGGGCCTCCAGGAGAGAAGCCCAAGCAAGACGCGCCCAGAGGAGCGTCTTGCCACATGTCAACACTGGGTCTGACTGAGCGCCTCCAGGAGAGAGGCCCAAGCAAGACACGCCCCGAGGAGCGTCTGGACACATGTCAACACTGGGTTGGACTGAGGGCCTCCATGAGAGAAGCCCAAGCAAGACGTGCCCCGAGGAGCGTCTTGCCACATGTCAACAATGGGTCTTACTTAGGGCCTCCAGGAGAGAAGCCCAAGCAAGAAGCGCCCCGAGGAGCGTCTTGCCACATGTCAACACTGGGTCTGACTTAGCGCCACCAGGAGAGAGGCCCAAGCAAGACACGCCCCGAGGAGCGTCTTGACACATGTCAACACTGGGTCTGACTGAGGGCCTCCATGAGAGAGGCCCAAGCAATGCGCGCCCCGAGGAGCGTCTTGCCACATGTCAACAATGGGTCTGACTGAGGGCCTCCAGGAGAGAAGCCCAAGCAAGACGCGCCCCGAGGAGCTTCTTTTCAGATGTCAACAATGGGTCTTACTGTGGGCCTCCATTAGAGAAGCCCAAGCAAGACGCGCCCCGAGGAGTGTCTTGCCACATGTCAACACTGTGTCTGACTGAGCGCCTCCAGGAGAGAGGCCCAAGCAAGACGCCCCCCGAGGAGCGTCTTGCCACGTGTCAACACTGGGTCTGACTTAGCGCCTCCAGGAGAGAGGCCCAAGCAAGATGCGCCCCGAGGAGCGTCTTGCCACGTGTCACCACTCGGTCTGACTGAGCTCCTCCAGGAGAGAGGCCCAAGCAAGACGCGCCCAGAGGAGCGTCTTGCCACGTGTCACCACTGGGTCTGATTGAGCACCTCCAGGAGAGAGGCCCCAGCAAGACGCGCCCCGAGGAGCGTCTTGCCTTATGTCAGCACTTGGTCTGACTGAGCGCCTCCAGGAGAGAGGCCCAAGCAAGACGCACCCCGAGGAGCGTCTTGCCACATGTCACTACTCGGTCTAACTGAGCGCCTCCAGGAGAGAGGTCCAAGCAAGACGCGCCCCGAGGAGCGTCTTGCCAAATGTCACTACTCGGTCTGACTGAGCGCCTCCAGGAGGGAGGTCCAAGCAAGACGCGCCCCGAGGAGCGTCTTGCCACATGTCACTACTCTGTCTGACTGAGCGCCTTCAGGAGAGAGGCCCAAGCAAGACATGCCCCGAGGAGCGTCTTGCCACATGTCAACAATGGGTCTGACTGAGGGCCTCCAGGAGAGAAGCCCAAGCAAGACGCGCCCAGAGGAGCGTCTTGCCACATGTCAACACTGGGTCTGACTGAGCGCCTCCAGGAGAGAGGCCCAAGCAAGACACGCCCCGAGGAGCGTCTTGACACATGTCAACACTGGGTCGGACTGAGGGCCTCCATGAGAGAAGCCCAAGCAAGACGCGCCCCGAGGAGAGTCTTGCCACATGTCAACACTCGGTCTGACAGAGGGCATTCAGGAGAGAGGCCCAAGCAATACGCGCCCCGAGGAGCGTCTTGCCACATGTCACCACTGGGTCTGAATGAGCGCCTCCAGGAGAGAGGCCCAACCAAGACGCGCCCCGAGGAGTGTCTTGCCACATGCCAACACTGGGTCTGACTGAGCGCCTCCAGGAGAGAGGCCCAAGCAAGACGCGCCCCGAGGAGCGTCTTTCCACGTGTCACCACTGGGTCTGACTGAGCGCCTCCAGGAGAGAGGCCCAAGCAAGACGCGCCCCGAGGAGCGTCTTGCCACATGTCAACACTGGGTCTGACTGAGCGCCTCCAGGAGAGAGGCCCAAGCAAGACGCGCCCCGAGGAGCGTCTTGCCACATGTCAACACTGGGTCTGACTGAGCGCCTCCAGGAGAGAGGCCCAAGCAAGATGCGCCCCGAGGAGCGTCTTGCCACATGTCAACAATGGGTCTGACTGAGGGCCTCCAGGAGAGAGGCCCAAGCAAGATGCGCCCGAAGGAGCGTCTTGCCACATGTCAACACTGGGTCTGACTGAGGGCCCCCAGGAGAGAGGCCCAAATAAGACGCGCCCCGAGGAGCGTTTTGCCACATGTCAACACTGGGTCTGACTGAGGGCCTCCAGGAGAGAAGCCCAAGCAAGATGCGCCCCGAGGAGCGTCTTGCCACATGTCAGCACTCGGTTTGACTGAGCGCCTCCAGGAAGGAGGCCCAAGCAAGACGCGCCCCGAGGAGCGTCTTGCCACATGTCAACACTGGGTCTGACTGAGCGCCTCCAGGAGAGAGGCCCAAGCAAGACGCGCCCCGAGGAGCGTCTTGCCACATGTGAACACTGGGTCTGACTGAGCGCCTCCAGGAGAGAAACCCCAGCAAGACGCGCCCCGAGGAGCGTCTTGCCGCATGTCAACACTGGGTCTGACTGAGCACCTCCAGGAGAGAGGCCCAAGCAAGACGTGCCCCGAGGAGCGTCTTGCCACATGTCAACACTGGGTCTGACTGAGTGCCTCCATGAGAGAAACCCCAGCAAGACGCGCCCCGAGGAGCGTCTTGCCACATGTCAACACTGGGTCTGACTGAGCACCTCCAGGAGAGAGGCCCAAGCAAGACGTGCCCCGAGGAGCGTCTTGCCACATGTCAACACTGGGTCTGACTGAGCGCCTCCAGGAGAGAGGCCCGAGGAGCGTCTTGCCACATGTCACCTCTGGGTCTGACTGAGCGCCTCCAGGAGAGAGGCGCAAGCAAGAAACGCCCGAGGAGCGTCTTGACACATGTCAACACTGGGTCTGACTGAGCGCCTCCAGGAGAGAGGCCCCAGCAAGACGCGCCCCGAGGAGCGTCTTGCCACATGTCACTACTCGGTCTGACTGAGCGCCTCCAGGAGAGAGGTTCAAGCAACACGCGCCCCGAGGAGCGTCTTGCCACATGTCAACACTGGGTCTGACTGAGTGCCTCCATGAGAGAAGCCCCAGCAAGACGCGCCCCGAGGAGCGTCTTGCCACATGTCAACAATGGGTCTGACTGAGGGCCTCCAGGAGAGAAGCCAAAGCAAGACGCGCCCCGAGGAGCTTCTTTCCAGATGTCAACAATGGGTCTTACTGTGGGCCTCCATTAGATAGGACCAAGCAAGACGCGCCCCGAGGAGCGTCTTGCCACATGTCACCTCTGGTTCTGACTGAGCGCCTCCAGGAGAGAGGCCCAAGCAAGACGCGCCCCGAGGAGCGTCTTGTCACATGTCAACACTGGGTCTGTCTGAGCGCCTCCAGGAGAGAAGCCCAAGCAAGACGCGCCCCGAGGAGCGTCTTGCCACATGTCAACAATGGGTCTGACTGAGGGCCTCCAGGAGAGAAGCCCAAGCAAGACGCGCCCCGAGGAGCGTCTTGACACATGTCAAAACTGGGTCTGACAGAGGGCCTCCACGAGAGAGGCCCAAGCAAGACGCGCCCCGAGGAGTGTCTTGCCACATGTCACCACTGGGTCTGACTGAGCGCCTCCAGGAGAGAGGCCCAAGCAAGACGTGCCCCGAGGATCGTCAGGCCACATGTCACTACTCAGTCTGACTGAGCGCCTCCAGGAGAGAGGCCCAAGCAAGACGCGCCCCGAGGAGCGTCTTGCCACATGTCAGCACTCGGTCTGACTGAGCGCCTCCAGGAGAGAGGCCCAAGCAAGACGCGCCCCGAGGAGCGTCTTGCCACATGTCAACAATGGGTCTGACTGAGGGCCTCCAGGAGAGAAGCCCAAGCAACACGCGGCCCGAGGAGCGTCTTGCCACATGTCAGCACTCGGTCTGACTGAGCGCCTCCAGGAGAGAGGCCCAAGCAAGACGCGCCCCGAGGAGCGTCTTGCCACATGCCAACAATGGGTCTGACTGAGGGCCTCCAGGAGAGAAGCCCAAGCAAGACGCGCCCCGAGGAGCGTCTTGACACATGTCAACACTGGGTATGACAGAGGGCCTCCAGGAGAGAGGCCCAAGCAAGACGCGCCCCGAGGAGTGTCTTGCCACATGTCACCACTTGGTCTGACTGAGCGCCTCCAGGAGAGAGGCCCAAGCAACACGCGCCCCGAGGAGCGTCAGGCCACATGTCAACAATGGGTCTGACTGAGGGCCTCCAGGAGAGAAGCCCAAGCAACACGCGGCCCGAGGAGCGTCTTGCCACATGTCAGCACTCGGTCTGACTGAGCGCCTCCAGGAGAGAGGCCCAAGCAAGACGCGCCCCGAGGAGCGTCTTGCCACATGCCAACAATGGGTCTGACTGAGGGCCTCCAGGAGAGAAGCCCAAGCAAGACACGCCCCGAGGAGCGTCTTGACACATGTCAACACTGGGTATGACAGAGGGCCTCCAGGAGAGAAGTCCAAGCAAGACGCGCCCCGAGGAGTGTCTTGCCACATGTCACCACTTGGTCTGACTGAGCGCCTGCAGGAGAGAGGCCCAAGCAACACGCGCCCCGAGGAGCGTCAGGCCACATGTCACTACTCAGTCTGACTGAGCGCCTCCAGGAGAGAGGCCCAAGCAGGACGCGCCCCGAGGAGCGTCTTGCCACATGTCAACAATGGGTCTTACTGAGGGCCTCCAGGAGAGAAGCCCAAGCAAGACGCGCCCCGAGGAGCTTCTTGCCACATGTCAGCACTCGGTCTGACTGAGCGCCTCCAGGAGAGAGGCCAAAGCAAGACGCGCCCCGAGGAGCGTCTTGACACATGTCAACACTGGGTCTGACAGAGGGCCTCCATGAGAGAGGCCCAAGCAAGACGCGCCCCGAGGAGTGTCTTGCCACATGTCAACACTGGGTCTGACAGAGAGCCTCCAGGAGAGAGGCCCAAGCAAGATGCGCCCCGAGGATTGTCTTGCCACATGTCACCACTTGGTCTGACTGAGCGCCTCCAGGAGAGAGGCCCAAGCAACATGCGCCCCGAGGAGCGTCAGGCCACATGTCACTACTCAGTCTGACTGAGCGCCTCCAGGAGAGAGGCCCAAGCAAGACGCGCCCCGAGGAGCGTCTTGCCACGTGTCAACACTGGGTCTGATTGAGGGCCTTCTGGAGAGAGGCCCAAGCAAGACGCGTCCCGAGGAGCGTCTTGCCACATGTCAACAATGGTTCTTACTGAGGGCCTCCAGGAGAGAGGCCAAAGCAAGACGCCCCCCGAGGAGCGTCTTGACACATGTCAACACTGGGTCTGACAGAGGGCCTCCATGAGAGAGGCCCAAGCAAGACGCGCCCCGAGGAGCGTCTTGCCACATGTCACTACTCGGTCTTACTGAGCGCCTCAGGGAGAGAGGTCCAAGCAAGACGCGCCCCGAGGAGCGTCTTGCCACATGTCAACACTGGGTCTGACTGAGTGCCTCCATGAGAGAAGCCCCAGCAAGACGCGCCCAGAGGAGCGTCTTGCCACATGTCACTACTCGGTCTGTTTGAGCGCCTCCAGGAGAGAGGCCCAAGCAAGACGTGCCCCGAGGAGCGTCTTGCCACATGTCAACAATGGGTCTGACTGAGGGCCTCCAGGAGAGAAGCCCAAGCAAGACGCGCCCCGAGGAGCGTCTTGCCACATGTCAACACTGGGTCTGACTGAGCGCCTCCAGGAGAGAGGCCCAAGCAAGACACGCCCCGAGGTGCGTCTTGACATATGTCAACACTGGGTCTGACTGACGGCCTCCATGAGAGAAGCCCAAGCAAGACGCGCCCCGAGGAGAGTCTTGCCACATGTCAACACTCGGTCTGACAGAGGGCATCCAGGAGAGAGGCCCAAGCAATATGCGCCCCGAGGAGCGTCTTGCCACTTAAACCCACAACCTAGCACTGAGGACAGAGGGACTTTATTTAAATTAGTACTTAATGGAAACGATACATAATGATACATAAGAGCCATGTCACACATTCAGCCTAGGAATAGTAGCATTGTGCACTATTAAAAAATTACACATCAATTGCTCGAATCCCATTGTTGCAAAGTAAAACTCTAATAAAACTCTAGTCTGACATTAACAGAGAAGACTTAGTGTATGTACTACAAATACAGCATTAGGATTTAGAGTGGACCGTGCACCTTGTGAACCATCAGAGGCTTATGACGCAACATATCTTCCAGTTGCTATTAGACAAGTTATAATTCTCGACCATTTTTCGGAACTGGTTTCTTGGGTCCGTGAGTAAATGCCATTAGTACTTAATGGAAACGATACATAATGATACATAAGAGCCATGTCGTACATTCAGCCTAGGAATAGTAGCATTGTGCACTATTAAAAATATACACATCAATTGCTCGAATCCCATTGTTGCAAAGTAAAACTCTAATAAAACTCTAGTCTGACATCAACAGAGAAGACTTAGTGTATGTACTACAAATACAGCATTAGGATTTCGAGTGGACCATGCACCTTGTGAACCATCAGAGGCTTATGACGCAACATATCTTCCAGTTGCTATTAGACAAGTTATAATTCTCGACCATTTTTCGGAACTGGTTTCTTGGGTCCGTGAGTAAATGCCAAATGAGATGATAGTCCTTAAGTAAGTTCCTGGCGATCCCATGTCACGCTCTTGCCCATCAGCCGGTGAATGCTGAGACGGAACTCGATGAGAGCGATGTATTTTTTAAGTGCTCCGAATAGACTTCTAACAAGCCTGCGATTCACTTCGTGAGTAAACCGCAGCTGCAGCTGATTCAAACAGTCGAGCCAACTTTCTACATCACAATATGCGTTTTGTAGTTAGTCGAGTTACCTTTTGTGTGGCGCATGCACGGGTCGTTAGCGTCCAGCTCCCAGCTTAGAGAGTCCTGTATTGACACAGACGTCAATACATCTCGATGTCATGCAACACACAAAGTCTGTCGCATACAGGTGGGTTAACACATGTACGATACCTTTTGTGTGGCGCATGCACGGGTGGTTAGCGTCCAGCTCCTGGCTTATAGAGAGTCCTGTATTGACACAGACGTCAATACATCTCGATGTCATGCAACACACAAAGTCTGTCGCATACAGGTGGGTTAACACACATGTACGATGTGTGCGATGGCGCGCCCGTTTACAATGGGACACGGCGATGATCATTGTTAACCAAACTCTTGTTTCTCACGACAGGTGGTAGCGTTGTCTCCTGCACCTGGTCTTCGTGCACAGAGGGTGTTGTAATGTGCTCGTCAAAGTCGCGATCGTTGTCACTTGAATCCGTTGTTCTCACGACAGGTGGTAGCGTTGTCTCCTGCATGTTGTCTTCGCGTGCGGCAAGCGTTGTGCTGTGCTCGTTATAATGGTTGTCTTCGTACAAAGGGGGTGTTGAATACTCCTTCGCGAGTAGTCTAGGAGGTGGTGTGATGGAACGTATCTCAGAGGCGTTATGTGAGCGTACCACCATGGCCTGAGCAACTGCGACTACTGAGAGTACACCCAGTATAGACAGCGAGATCAATTTTTTTTCTTGGGTGTTGTACGTGTGGGTACAGCCCCTTTAATGGCAGTGAGAGCAAGTGGGCAAATGTATTTATAGGTCACTAGCAGAAACTAAGGCACGTGGTCAGAGTGTAATCGTAACCACCTAAAGTAGCTCTTGTCATAATTTAATATAGATAGAAATCAGAAACGGGTATGTCAGGATAGACATCGCGAGTGATAATGCGGCCAGTATCTGTGTGCGCTTGAGAGCACCTTGTTGTTCTACTGTGGTGCCCACGCCGCCGGGTCTGTAAATGTCATCGACCTTCTTTATATACGCATACGCTAAAGACCGTATATTCTCTATGGATTTGAACACGTCCTTTGTTTCGCGTAACGCTTGAGCTGTCTCGAGCGTGATGTTGTGAGTGTACACCAGTGTTTCGCGTGCACCGAGGTCCGAAAAGGCGTGCGCTACAACTATTAACCTTGGTTTGGGAGTGTGGCAAAACGCTCGCTCCGCTGTAATGGGCAGATGCAATGTTATCACCTGGTACGTTTCGTTAGTCGGGTCGTAACACACCGGTCCGTCTGTCAGACCGAGTGTTGACATGTGGCAAGACTCTCCTCGGGGCGCGTCTTGCTTGGGCTTCTCTCATGGAGGCCGTCAGTCAGACCCAGTGTTGACATATGTCAAGACGCTCCTCGGTGCGTGTCTTGCTTGGGCCTCTCTCCTGGAGGCGCTCAGTCAGACCCAGTGTTGACATGTGGCAAGACGCTCCTCGGGGCGCGTCTTGCTTGGGCTTCTCTCCTGGAGGCCCTCAGTCAGACCCATTGTTGACATGTGGCAAGACGCTCCTCGGGGCACGTCTTGCTTGGGCCTCTCTCCTGGAGGCGCTCAAACAGACCGAGTAGTGACATGTGGCAAGACGCTCCTCTGGGCGCGTCTTGCTGGGGCTTCTCTCATGGAGGCACTCAGTCAGACCCAGTGTTGACATGTGGCAAGACGCTCCTCGGGGCGCGTCTTGCTTGGACCTCTCTCCCTGAGGCGCTCAGTAAGACCGAGTAGTGACATGTGGCAAGACGCTCCTCGGGGCGCGTCTTGCTTGGGCCTCTCTCATGGAGGCCCTCTGTCAGACCCAGTGTTGACATGTGTCAAGACGCTCCTCGGGGGGCGTCTTGCTTTGGCCTCTCTCCTGGAGGCCCTCAGTAAGAACCATTGTTGACATGTGGCAAGACGCTCCTCGGGACGCGTCTTGCTTGGGCCTCTCTCCAGAAGGCCCTCAATCAGACCCAGTGTTGACACGTGGCAAGACGCTCCTCGGGGCGCGTCTTGCTTGGGCCTCTCTCCTGGAGGCGCTCAGTCAGACTGAGTAGTGACATGTGGCCTGACGCTCCTCGGGGCGCATGTTGCTTGGGCCTCTCTCCTGGAGGCGCTCAGTCAGACCAAGTGGTGACATGTGGCAAGACAATCCTCGGGGCGCATCTTGCTTGGGCCTCTCTCCTGGAGGCTCTCTGTCAGACCCAGTGTTGACATGTGGCAAGACACTCCTCGGGGCGCGTCTTGCTTGGGCCTCTCTCATGGAGGCCCTCTGTCAGACCCAGTGTTGACATGTGTCAAGACGCTCCTCGGGGCGCGTCTTGCTTTGGCCTCTCTCCTGGAGGCGCTCAGTCAGACCGAGTGCTGACATGTGGCAAGAAGCTCCTCGGGGCGCGTCTTGCTTGGGCTTCTCTCCTGGAGGCCCTCAGTAAGACCCATTGTTGACATGTGGCAAGACGCTCCTCGGGGCGCGTCCTGCTTGGGCCTCTCTCCTGGAGGCGCTCAGTCAGACTGAGTAGTGACATGTGGCCTGACGCTCCTCGGGGCGCGTGTTGCTTGGGCCTCTCTCCTGCAGGCGCTCAGTCAGACCAAGTGGTGACATGTGGCAAGACACTCCTCGGGGCGCGTCTTGCTTGGACTTCTCTCCTGGAGGCCCTCTGTCATACCCAGTGTTGACATGTGTCAAGACGCTCCTCGGGGCGTGTCTTGCTTGGGCTTCTCTCCTGGAGGCCCTCAGTCAGACCCATTGTTGGCATGTGGCAAGACGCTCCTCGGGGCGCGTCTTGCTTGGGCCTCTCTCCTGGAGGCGCTCAGTCAGACCGAGTGCTGACATGTGGCAAGACGCTCCTCGGGCCGCGTGTTGCTTGGGCTTCTCTCCTGGAGGCCCTCAGTCAGACCCATTGTTGACATGTGGCCTGACGCTCCTCGGGGCGCGTGTTGCTTGGGCCTCTCTCCTGGAGGCGCTCAGTCAGACCAAGTGGTGACATGTGGCAAGACACTCCTCGGGGCGCGTCTTGCTTGGGCCTCTCTCCTGGAGGCCCTCTGTCATACCCAGTGTTGACATGTGTCAAGACGCTCCTCGGGGCGCGTCTTGCTTGGGCTTCTCTCCTGGAGGCCCTCAGTCAGACCCATTGTTGGCATGTGGCAAGACGCTCCTCGGGGCGCGTCTTGCTTGGGCCTCTCTCCTGGAGGCGCTCAGTCAGACCGAGTGCTGACATGTGGCAAGACGCTCCTCGGGCCGCGTGTTGCTTGGGCTTCTCTCCTGGAGGCCCTCAGTCAGACCCATTGTTGACATGTGGCAAGACGCTCCTCGGGGCGCATCTTGCTTGGGCCTCTCTCCTGGAGGCGCTCAGTCAGACCGAGTGCTGACATGTGGCAAGACGCTCCTCGGGGCGCGTCTTGCTTGGGCCTCTCTCCTGGAGGCGCTCAGTCAGACTGAGTAGTGACATGTGGCCTGACGATCCTCGGGGCACGTCTTGCTTGGGCCTCTCTCCTGGAGGCGCTCAGTCAGACCCAGTGGTGACATGTGGCAAGACACTCCTCGGGGCGCGTCTTGCTTGGGCCTCTCTCGTGGAGGCCCTCTGTCAGACCCAGTTTTGACATGTGTCAAGACGCTCCTCGGGGCGCGTCTTGCTTGGGCTTCTCTCCTGGAGGCCCTCAGTCAGACCCATTGTTGACATGTGGCAAGACGCTCCTCGGGGCGCGTCTTGCTTGGGCCTCTCTCCTGGAGGCGCTCAGTCAGAACCAGAGGTGACATGTGGCAAGACGCTCCTCGGGGCGCGTCTTGCTTGGTCCTATCTAATGGAGGCCCACAGTAAGACCCATTGTTGACATCTGGAAAGAAGCTCCTCGGGGCGCGTCTTGCTTTGGCTTCTCTCCTGGAGGCCCTCAGTCAGACCCATTGTTGACATGTGGCAAGACGCTCCTCGGGGCGCGTCTTGCTGGGGCTTCTCTCATGGAGGCACTCAGTCAGACCCAGTGTTGACATGTGGCAAGACGCTCCTCGGGGCGCGTGTTGCTTGAACCTCTCTCCTGGAGGCGCTCAGTCAGACCGAGTAGTGACATGTGGCAAGACGCTCCTCGGGGCGCGTCTTGCTGGGGCCTCTCTCCTGGAGGCGCTCAGTCAGACCCAGTGTTGACATGTGTCAAGACGCTCCTCGGGCGTTTCTTGCTTGCGCCTCTCTCCTGGAGGCGCTCAGTCAGACCCAGAGGTGACATGTGGCAAGACGCTCCTCGGGCCTCTCTCCTGGAGGCGCTCAGTCAGACCCAGTGTTGACATGTGGCAAGACGCTCCTCGGGGCACGTCTTGCTTGGGCCTCTCTCCTGGAGGTGCTCAGTCAGACCCAGTGTTGACATGTGGCAAGACGCTCCTCGGGGCGCGTCTTGCTGGGGTTTCTCTCATGGAGGCACTCAGTCAGACCCAGTGTTGACATGTGGCAAGACGCTCCTCGGGGCACGTCTTGCTTGGGCCTCTCTCCTGGAGGTGCTCAGTCAGACCCAGTGTTGACATGTGGCAAGACGCTCCTCGGGGCGCGTCTTGCTGGGGTTTCTCTCCTGGAGGCGCTCAGTCAGACCCAGTGTTCACATGTGGCAAGACGCTCCTCGGGGCGCGTCTTGCTTGGGCCTCTCTCCTGGAGGCGCTCAGTCAGACCCAGTGTTGACATGTGGCAAGACGCTCCTCGGGGCGCGTCTTGCTTGGGCCTCCTTCCTGGAGGCGCTCAGTCAAACCGAGTGCTGACATGTGGCAAGACGCTCCTCGGGGCGCATCTTGCTTGGGCTTCTCTCCTGGAGGCCCTCAGTCAGACCCAGTGTTGACATGTGGCAAAACGCTCCTCGGGGCGCGTCTTATTTGGGCCTCTCTCCTGGGGGCCCTCAGTCAGACCCAGTGTTGACATGTGGCAAGACGCTCCTTCGGGCGCATCTTGCTTGGGCCTCTCTCCTGGAGGCCCTCAGTCAGACCCATTGTTGACATGTGGCAAGACGCTCCTCGGGGCGCATCTTGCTTGGGCCTCTCTCCTGGAGGCGCTCAGTCAGACCCAGTGTTGACATGTGGCAAGACGCTCCTCGGGGCGCGTCTTGCTTGGGCCTCTCTCCTGGAGGCGCTCAGTCAGACCCAGTGTTGACATGTGGCAAGACGCTCCTCGGGGCGCGTCTTGCTTGGGCCTCTCTCCTGGAGGCGCTCAGTCAGACCCAGTGGTGACACGTGGAAAGACGCTCCTCGGGGCACGTCTTGCTTGGGCCTCTCTCCTGGAGGTGCTCAGTCAGACCCAGTGTTGACACGTGGCAAGACGCTCCTCGGGGCGCGTCTTGCTTGGGCCTCTCTCCTGGAGGCGCTCAGTCAGACCCAGTGTTGGCATGTGGCAAGACACTCCTCGGGGCGCGTCTTGGTTGGGCCTCTCTCCTGGAGGCGCTCATTCAGACCCAGTGGTGACATGTGGCAAGACGCTCCTCGGGGCGCGTATTGCTTGGGCCTCTCTCCTGAATGCCCTCTGTCAGACCGAGTGTTGACATGTGGCAAGACTCTCCTCGGGGCGCGTCTTGCTTGGGCTTCTCTCATGGAGGCCCTCAGTCCGACCCAGTGTTGACATGTGTCAAGACGCTCCTCGGGGCGTGTCTTGCTTGGGCCTCTCTCCTGGAGGCGCTCAGTCAGACCCAGTGTTGACATGTGGCAAGACGCTCCTCTGGGCGCGTCTTGCTTGGGCTTCTCTCCTGGAGGCCCTCAGTCAGACCCATTGTTGACATGTGGCAAGACGCTCCTCGGGGCATGTCTTGCTTGGGCCTCTCTCCTGAAGGCGCTCAGTCAGACAGAGTAGTGACATGTGGCAAGACGCTCCTCGGGGCGCGTCTTGCTTGGACCTCCCTCCTGGAGGCGCTCAGTCAGACCGAGTAGTGACATTTGGCAAGACGCTCCTCGGGGCGCGTCTTGCTTGGACCTCTCTCCTGGAGGCGCTCAGTTAGACCGAGTAGTGACATGTGGCAAGACGCTCCTCGGGGTGCGTCTTGCTTGGGCCTCTCTCCTGGAGGCGCTCAGTCAGACCAAGTGCTGACATAAGGCAAGACGCTCCTCGGGGCGCGTCTTGCTGGGGCCTCTCTCCTGGAGGTGCTCAATCAGACCCAGTGGTGACACGTGGCAAGACGCTCCTCTGGGCGCGTCTTGCTTGGGCCTCTCTCCTGGAGGAGCTCAGTCAGACCCAGTGGTGACACGTGGCAAGACGCTCCTCGGGGCGCATCTTGCTTGGGCCTCTCTCCTGGAGGCGCTAAGTCAGACCCAGTGTTGACACGTGGCAAGACGCTCCTCGGGGGGCGTCTTGCTTGGGCCTCTCTCCTGGAGGCGCTCAGTCAGACACAGTGTTGACATGTGGCAAGACACTCCTCGGGGCGCGTCTTGCTTGGGCTTCTCTAATGGAGGCCCACAGTAAGACCCATTGTTGACATCTGAAAAGAAGCTCCTCGGGGCGCGTCTTGCTTGGGCTTCTCTCCTGGAGGCCCTCAGTCAGACCCATTGTTGACATGTGGCAAGACGCTCCTCGGGGCGCGCATTGCTTGGGCCTCTCTCATGGAGGCCCTCAGTCAGACCCAGTGTTGACATGTGTCAAGACGCTCCTCGGGGCGTGTCTTGCTTGGGCCTCTCTCCTGGAGGCGCTAAGTCAGACCCAGTGTTGACATGTGGCAAGACGCTCCTCGGGGCGCTTCTTGCTTGGGCTTCTCTCCTGGAGGCCCTAAGTAAGACCCATTGTTGACATGTGGCAAGACGCTCCTCGGGGCACGTCTTGCTTGGGCTTCTCTCATGGAGGCCCTCAGTCCAACCCAGTGTTGACATGTGTCCAGACGCTCCTCGGGGCGTGTCTTGCTTGGGCCTCTCTCCTGGAGGCGCTCAGTCAGACCCAGTGTTGACATGTGGCAAGACGCTCCTCTGGGCGCGTCTTGCTTGGGCTTCTCTCCTGGAGGCCCTCAGTCAGACCCATTGTTGACATGTGGCAAGACGCTCCTCGGGGCGCGTCTTGCTTGGACCTCCCTCCTGGAGGCGCTCAGTCAGACCGAGTAGTGACATTTGGCAAGACGCTCCTCGGGGCGCGTCTTGCTTGGACCTCTCTCCTGGAGGCGCTCAGTTAGACCGAGTCGTGACATGTGGCAAGACGCTCCTCGGGGCGCGTCTTGCTTGGGCCTCTCTCCTGGAGGCGCTCAGTCAGACCGTGTGCTGACATAAGGCAAGACGCTCCTCGGGGCGCGTCTTGCTGGGGCCTCTCTCCTGGAGGTGCTCAATCAGACCCAGTGGTGACACGTGGCAAGACGCTCCTCTGGGCGCGTCTTGCTTGGGCCTCTCTCCTGGAGGAGCTCAGTCAGACCCAGTGGTGACACGTGGCAAGACGCTCCTCGGGGCGCATCTTGCTTGGGCCTCTCTCCTGGAGGCGCTAAGTCAGACCCAGTGTTGACACGTGGCAAGACGCTCCTCGGGGCGCGTCTTGCTTGGGCCTCTCTCCTGGAGGCGCTCAGTCAGACACAGTGTTGACATGTGGCAAGACACTCCTCGGGGCGCGTCTTGCTTGGACTTCTCTAATGGAGGCCCACATTAAGACCCATTGTTGACATCTGGAAAGAAGCTCCTCGGGGCGCGTCTTGCTTTGGCTTCTCTCCTGGAGGCCCTCAGTCAGACCCATTGTTGACATGTGGCAAGACGCTCCTCGGGGCGCGTATTGCTTGGGCCTCTCTCATGGAGGCCCTCAGTCAGACCCAGTGTTGACATGTGTCAAGACGCTCCTCGGGGCGTGTCTTGCTTGGGCCTCTCTCCTGGAGGCACTCAGTCAGACCGAGTAGTGACATGTGGCAAGACGCTCCTCGGGCCTCTCTCCTGGAGGCGCTCAGTCAGACCCAGTGTTGACATGTGTCAAGACGCTCCTCGGGCGTTTCTTGCTTGCGCCTCTCTCCTGGAGTCGCTCAGTCAGACCCAGAGGTGACATGTGGCAAGACGCTCCTCGGGCCTCTCTCCTGGAGGTGCTCAGTCAGACCCAGTGTTGACATGTGGCAAGACGCTCCTCGGGGCGCGTCTTGCTGGGGCTTCTCTCATGGAGGCACTCAGTCAGACCCAGTGCTGACATGTGGCAAGATGCTCCTCGGGGCACGTCTTGCTTGGGCCTCTCTCCTGGAGGCGCTCAGTCAGACCCAGAGGAGACATGTGTCAAGACGCTCCTCGGGGAGCGTCTTGCTTGGGCCTCTCTCCTGGAGGCGCTCAGTCAGACCGAGTGCTGACATGTTGCAAGACGCTCCTCCGGGTGCGTCTTGCTTGGGCCTCTCTCCTGGAGGCGCTCAGTCAGACCCAGTGTTCACATGTGGCAAGACGCTCCTCGGGGCGCGTCTTGCTTGGGCCTTTCTCCTGGAGGCGCTCAGTCAGACCCAGTGTTGACATGTGGCAAGACGCTCCTCGGGGCGCGTCTTGCTTGGGCCTCCTTCCTGGAGGCGCTCAGTCAGACCGAGTGCTGACATGTGGCAAGACGCTCCTCGGGGCGCATCTTGCTTGGGCTTCTCTCCTGGAGGCCCTCAGTCAGACCCAGTGTTGACATGTGGCAAAACGCTCCTCGGGGCGCATCTTATTTGGGCCTCTCTCCTGGGGGCCCTCAGTCAGACCCAGTGTTGACATGTGGCAAGACGCTCCTCGGGGCGCGTCTTGCTTGGGCTTCTCTCCTGGAGGCCCTCAGTCAGACCCATTGTTGACATGTGGCAAGACGCTCCTCGGGGCACATCTTGCTTGGGCCTCTCTCCTGGAGGCGCTCAGTCAGACCGAGTAGTGACATGTGGCAAGACGCTCCTCGGGGCGTGTCTTGCTTGGACCTCTCTCCTGGAGGCGCTCAGTTAGACCGAGTAGTGACATGTGGCAAGACGCTCGTCGGGGCGGGTCTTGCTTGGGCCTCTCTCCTGGAGGCGCTCAGTCAGAACTGGAAGATATGTTGCGTCATAAGCCTCTGATGGTTCACCAGGTGCACGGTCCACTCGAAATCCTAATGCTGTATTTGTAGTACATACACTAAGTCTTCTCTGTTGATGTCAGACTAGAGTTTTATTAGAGTTTTACTTTGCAACAATGGGATTCGAGCAATTGATGTGTATATTTTTAATAGTGCACAATGCTACTATTCCTAGGCTGAATGTATGACATGGCTCTTATGTATCATTATGTATCGTTTCCATTAAGTACTAATTTAAATAAAGTCCCTCTGTCCTCAGTGCTAGGTTGTGGGTTTAATACACATTATTATGATCAACCTGTTGAATAGTATAAGCCCCATACAATGTGACGGTCCGTGTGACGGACCGGTGTGTTACGACCCGACTAACGAAACGTACCAGGTGATAACATTGCATCTGCCCATTACAGCGGAGCGAGCGTTTCGCCACACTCCCAAACCAAGGTTAATAGTTGTAGCGCACGCCTTTTCGGACCTCGGTGCACGCGAAACACTGGTGTACACTCACAACATCACGCTCGAGACAGCTCAAGCGTTACGCGAAACAAAGGACGTGTTCAAATCCATAGAGAATATACGGTCTTTAGCGTATGCGTATATAAAGAAGGTCGATGACATTTACAGACCCGGCGGCGTGGGCACCACAGTAGAACAACAAGGTGCTCTCAAGCGCACACAGATACTGGCCGCATTATCACTCGCGATGTCTATCCTGACATACCCGTTTCTGATTTCTATGTATATTAATTTATGACAAGAGCTACTTTAGGTGGTTACGATTACACTCTGACCACGTGCCTTAGTTTCTGCTAGTGACCTATAAATACATTTGCCCACTTGCTCTCACTGCCATTAAAGCGGCTGTACCCACACGTACAACACCCAAGAAAAAAAATTGATCTCGCTGTCTGTACTGGGTGTACTCTCAGTAGTCGCAGTTGCTCAGGCCAAGGTGGTACGCTCACCTAACGCCTCTGAGATACGTTCCATCACACCACCGCCTAGACTACTCGCGAAGGAGTATTCAACACCCCCTTTGTACAAAGACAACCATTATAACGAGCACAGCACAACGCTTGCCGCACGCGAAGACAACATGCAGGAGACAACGCTACCACCTGTCGTGAGAACAACGGATTCGAGTGACAACGATCGCGACTATGACGAGCACATTACAACACCCTCTGTGCACGAAGACCAGGTGCAGGAGACAACGCTACCACCTGTCGTGAGAAACAAGAGTTTGGTTAACAATGATCATCGTCGTGTCCCATTGTAAACGGGCGCGCCATCGCACACATCGTACATGTGTGTTAACCCACCTGTATGCGACAGACTTTGTGTGTTGCATGACATCGAGATGTATTGACGTCTGTGTCAATACAGGACTCTCTATAAGCCAGGAGCTGGACGCTAACGACCCGTGCATGCGCCACACAAAAGGTATCGTACATGTGTTAACCCACCTGTATGCGACAGACTTTGTGTGTTGCATGACATCGAGATGTATTGACGTCTGTGTCAATACAGGACTCTCTAAGCTGGGAGCTGGACGCTAACGACCCGTGCATGCGCCACACAAAAGGTAACTCGACTAACTACAAAACGCATATTGTGATGTAGAAAGTTGGCTCGACTGTTTGAATCAGCTGCAGCTGCGGTTTACTCACGAAGTGAATCGCACGCTTGTTAGAAGTACATTCGGAGCACTTAAAAAATACATCGCTCTCATCGAGTTCCGTCTCAGCATTCACCGGCTGATGGGCAAGAGCGTGACATGGGATCGCCAGGAACTTACTTAAGGACTATCATCTCATTTGGCATTTACTCACGGACCCAAGAAACCAGTTCCGAAAAATGGTCGAGAATTATAACTTGTCTAATAGCAACTGGAAGATATGTTGCGTCATAAGCCTCTGATGGTTCACAAGGTGCACGGTCCACTCGAAATCCTAATGCTGTATTTGTAGTACATACACTAAGTCTTCTCTGTTGATGTCAGACTAGAGTTTTATTAGAGTTTTACTTTGCAACAATGGGATTCGAGCAATTGATCTGTATATTTTTAATAATGCACAATGCTACTATTCCTAGGCTGAATGTATGACATGGCTCTTATGTATCATTATGTATCGTTTCCATTAAGTACTAATTTAAATAAAGTCCCTCTGTCCTCAGTGCTAGGTTGTGGGTTTAATACACATTATTATGATCAACCTGTTGAATAGTATAATAACAATATTCCTGTAAAAGTCATTTAGTAATGAACAACCTCAGTTCTGTGAAAGCACATCATGTCTCTGATGTGTACACTGCAGGCCTGACCGGGGTTTGCATGCAAGGGCCTGTGTGTGTGTGTGTGTGTGTGTGTGCGCGCGCGTGTGTGTGTGTGTGTGTGTGTGTGTGTGTGTGTGTGTGTGTGTGTGTGTGAAACAAATAAAGATAAATATAGCTAGTGCGGCCACGAGCGGTCGTGCAGGGTAGAGGCTGCACGAAAACGCCTCTAAAAACAAGCGCGTGCCCACGCCCGATCCGTGGAAGCACGTAGACCTAGCACACGTACTAGCAGAAATCAACGATCGCACACGGGTCATTGAGTGTGTACAGGGTTCGTCTGCGTGTGTGGCATTGGGCAATCTAGCGGCACAAGAGTGGCCTGAAGGCGGAACCGGCCAACCCGTTGCCCTCACCATCGTTGCGCTTCGAGATGAACTATTGCTAAAGATGATCGTCCTCATCAACCACGGCGCTACCAGAGTAGCTCGTAACGAAGACCCTCTCCGCGACCTCACGGCCAGTGTGCGCAGTGTACAGCAAATGACTAACGATGTTGCGAGCGATATATCGGAAAAACTTTGCACTGACGCGACGGTCGCCACTGCAGGTTGTGTGAGTCTCGCGCAAAGTGCCATATCAAACGTGCGCAAGCTAGTGACAAGCAACTTCACCAGATCCGTAGATTCTGCATACGCTTGAATACCAACGAAAGTATCGAGAGATAACACCGACACGAGTTGCGCGACGGCGCTGGCTGCAGTCGCTACAACACTGGATTTATTAATCAACGTAATTGTGATCGTAATGGCGTATCGAGTGTGCACCAGAAACTACAACCAGTACTACAGAAAACTGGCATGAGGGTCGCGGTCTAACGTTATGTTGGTGTCTCGCATCGACCGTCGACGGCCGTTTGCCAGCGGCTGAAAATGGCACAGTTGACGAAATGGAAACGCTGACCGTCCATAGTGCACTCTCGCAAGTTCCAACCGCACCATCTCAGGAGACAGACCACAGAGTCATATTAGCGGAGGGTAGATAGAAAATGCGCAAACCGCCGCAACCGCCCATATACATACTATACGAGTTCAACATAGAGTGGAGTAAGAAGTTACTACCGATTGTATTTACAACGTGCAAGCAGCTGGTGTGTGACGCTTTACTTGATTATCACAGAGGTTGCGATGTCCTGTGTTCCACGAGCGCATGGAAACAAGTGAACGAACTTCTACGGACCGTACTGTTGGGGTATGAGCGAGCTGTAAAATCAATACACGCTAGACACGCGGACTTTGCCGCATTACTGGACACGCATATCGCCACAACAAAACCGGGTCAAGTGTTCGGGGCGTCACCGCGCTCGACTATACACGTCTTGGCCTACCACGAGTACATGAGCCCACAAGATCCTAAGCGAGGTAGAAGCCGTTGTGTCTACCCAACGCAAATTCAGCACAGCCGTGCGCGCTAAGACAAGTCCCTCTAGATTGCTGGAAACTTTGGAAACGTGGAAGGCTGGCGTGTACGTGCTTTCTACACATCTCAACGGTATGATCGCGATACTCTCGGCCGCACAACAACTAATGGTCATGTGTTCGGAAGGTCTGATCAGGTCTGACATGACCGGTTGTCAATCGACGTCGAGCGTGCACTCACACACGGATATCCTGGCGTACAGTAAAGCGACAGCGACCTCTACGCTCACGTTGATCGCCGATGTTTCGAAGGGCAATCGAGTGTGTTGGCTGACGAAAGCTATGGTGACCGACGGTCGCGTCGACTACAATGTGCCTCATTGCGACTTTAGAGGCGTATGTGATCCTTTGCAAATCGACAACACCACCGCGGTCGAGTGCGAAGTCACGGTCGGTGGCGTGTTGTCCTTACTGTGCCCCATACAATGTGACGGTCCGAGTCACGGACCGGTGTGTTACGACCCGACTAACGAAAAGTACCAGGTGATAACATTGCATCTGCCCATTACAGCGGAGCGAGCGTTTCGCCACACTCCCAAACCAAGGTTAATAGTTGTAGCGCACACCCTTTCGGACCTCGGTGCACGCGAAACACTGGCGTACACTCACAAAATCACGCTCGAGACAGCTCAAGTGTTACGCAAAACAAAGGACGTGTTCAAATCCATAGAGAATATACGGTCTTTAGCGTATGCGTATATAAAGAAGGTCGATGACATTTACAGACCCGGCGGCGTGGGCACCACAGTAGAACAACAAGGTGCTCTCAAGCGCACACAGATACTGGCCGCATTATCACTCGCGATGTCTATCCTGACATGCCCGTTTCTGATTTCTATGTTAATTAAATTATGACAAGAGATACGGTGGTTACGATTACACTCTGACCACGTGCCTTAGTTTCTGCTAGTGACCTATAAATACATTTGACCACTTGCTCTCACTGCCATTAAAGCGGCTGTACCCACACGTACAACACCCAAGTAAAAAAATGATCTCGCTGTCTGTACTGGGTGTACTCTCAGTAGTCGCAGTTGCTCAGGCCATGGTGGTACGCTCACATAACGCCTCTGAGATACGTCCCATCACACCACCTCCTACACTACTCGCGAAGGAGTATTCAACACCCCCTTTGTACGAAGACAACCATTATAACGAGCACAGCACAACGCTTGCCGCACGCGAAGACAACATGCAGGAGACAACGCTACCACCTGTCGTGAGAACAACGGATTCGAGTGACAACGATCGCGACTATGACGAGCACATTACAGCACCCTCTGTGCACGAAGACCAGGTGCAGGAGACAACGCTACCACCTGTCGTGAGAAACAAGAGTTTGGTTAACAATGATCATCGTCGTGTCCCATTGTAAACTGGGCGTGCCATCGCACACATCGTACATGTGTGTTAACCCACCTGTATGCGACAGACTTTGTGTGTTGCATGACATCGAGATGTATTGACGTCTGTGTCAATACAGGACTCTCTATAAGCCGGGAGCTGGACGCTAACGACCCGTGCATGCGCCACACAAAAGGTATCGTACATGTGTTAACCCACCTGTATGCGACAGACTTTGTGTGTTGCATGACATCGAGATGTATTGACGTCTGTGTCAATACAGGACTCTCTAAGCTGGGAGCTGGACGCTAACGACCCGTGCATGCGCCACACAAAAGGTAACTCGACTAACTACAAAACGAATATTGTGATGTAGAAAGTTGGCTCGACTGTTTGAATCAGCTGCAGCTGCGGTTTACTCACGAAGTGAATCGCACGCTTGTTAGAAGTACATTCGGAGCACTTAAAAAATACATCGCTCTCATCGAGTTCCGTCTCAGCGTTCACCGGCTGATGGGCAAGAGCGTGACATGGGATCGCAAGGAACTTACTTAAGGACTATCATCTCATTTGGCATTTACTCACGGACCCAAGAAACCAGTTCCGAAAAATGGTCGAGAATTATAACTTGTCTAATAGCAACTGGAAGATATGTTGCGTCATAAGCCTCTGATGGTTCACAAGGTGCACGGTCCACTCGAAATCCTAATGCTGTATTTGTAGTGCATACACTAAGTCTTCTCTGTTGATGTCAGACTAGAGTTTTATTAGAGTTTTACTTTGCAACAATGGGATTCGAGCAATTGATGTGTATATTTTTAATAGTGCACAATGCTACTATTCCTAGGCTGAATGTATGACATGGCTCTTGTGTATCATTATGTATCGTTTCCATTAAGTACTAATTTAAATAAAGTCCCTCTGTCCTCAGTGCTAGGTTGTGGGTTTAATACACATTATTATGATCAACCTGTTGAATAGTATAATAACAATATTCCTGTAAAAGTCATTTAGTAATGAACAACCTCAGTTCTGTGAAAGAACATCATGTCTCTGATGTGTACAATGCAGGCCTGACCGGTCTTGCTGGGGCCTCTCTCCTGGAGGCGCTCAATCAGACCCAGTGGTGACACGTGGCAAGACGCTCCTCGGGGCGCGTCTTGCTTGGGCCTCTCTCCTGGAGGCGCTCAGTCAGACCCAGTGGTGACACGTGGCAAGAAGCTCCTCGGGGCGCGTCTTGCTTGGGCCTCTCTCCTGGAGGCGCTCAGTCAGACCCAGTGTTGACATGTGTCAAGACGCTCCTCGGGGCGTGTCTTGCTTGGGCCTCTCTCCTGGAGGCGCTCAGTCAGACCCAGTGTTGACATGTGGCAAGACGCTCCTCTGGGCGCGTCTTGCTTGGGCTTCTCTCCTGGAGGCGCTCAGTCAGACCGAGTGCTGACATGTGGCAAGAAGCTCCTCGGGGCGCGTCTTGCTTGGGCTTCTCTCCTGGAGGCCCTCAGTAAGACCCATTGTTGACATGTGGCAAGACGCTCCTCGTGGTGCGTCTTGCTTGGGCCTCTCTCCAGAAGGCCCTCAATCAGACCCAGTGTTGACACGTGGCAAGACGCTTCTCGGGGCGCGTCTTGCTTGGGCCTCTCTCCTGGAGGGGCTCAGTCAGACTGAGTAGTGACATGTGGCCTGACGCTCCTCGGGGCGCGTCTTGCCTGGGCCTCTCTCCTGGAGGCGCTCAGTCAGACCCAGTGGTGACATGTGGCAAGACACTCCTCGGGGCGCGTCTTTCTTGTACTCCAATAAACAGCCCCTACAACCACAAAAAGGAATGGAGTCATTAGCACTTATGGTTTGTAAATGGCACCCAGAATTATGTTGCACGAAGCACAATTTCACATCATTCTGGGTTCATTTGTGTGAAAACAAGGTCCAATCATGCTGAAACGTTACAGGAAGGTAGAATCTATTGAGTTGTAAGTGATCTGAACGTTTCATGATGATAGCACTTTCCTAAGGGGGTCAAACCATGTCCCAAAGGTCACCGGATCTGGTGTCAATTTAAAGAAGTAGTCCAGTTACACATTTGTGTGCTTATAACTTGGCTTCTGAATGTCCTAGAGAAGTCAGGCTTGTTTTAGTGTACTCCAATCAACAGCCCCTACAACCACAAAAAGGAATGGAGTCATTAGCACTCATGGTTTGTAAATGGCACCCAGAATTATGTTGCACGAAGCACAATTTCACATCATTCTGGGTCCATTTGTGTGAAAACAAGGTCCAATCAGGCTGAAACGTTACAAGAAGGTCGAATCTATTGAGTTGTAAGTGATCTGAACTTTTCATGATGATCGCACAATCCTATAGGGGGTGAAACCATGCCCCAAAGGTCACCGGGCCTGGTGTCACTTTAAAGAAGTAGTCCAGTTACACCTTTGTGGGCTTATAACTTGGCTTCTGAATATCCTAAAGAGGTCAGGTTTGTTTTAGAGTACTCCAGTTAACAGCCCCCATTACCCCAAAAAGGAATGGCGTCATTAGCACTTATGGTTTTTAAATGGAACCCAGATTTATGTTGCACGAAGCACAATTTCACATAATTCTGGGTTCATTTGTGTGAAAACAAGGTCCAATCAGAATGAAACGTTACAAGACGGTAGAATCTAGTGAGTTGTAAGTGATCTGAACGTTTCATGATGATAGCACTTTCCTAAGGGGGTCAAATCATGTCCCAAAGGTTACCGGATCTGGTGTCAATTTAAAGAAGTAGTCCAGTTACACATTTGTGGGCTTATAACTTGGCTTCTGAATGTCCTAGTGAGATCAGGTTTGTTTTAGTGTACTCCAATCAACAGCCCCTACAACCACAAAAAGGAATGGAGTCATTAGCACTTATGGTTTTTAAATGGCACCCAGAATATTGTTGCACGAAGCACAATTTCACATCATTCTGGGTTCATTTGTGTGAAAACAAGGTCCAATCAGGCTGAAACGTTACAGGAAGGTAGAATCTATTGAGTTGTAAGTGATCTGAACGTTTCATGATGATAGCACTTTCCTAAGGGGGTCAAACCATGTCCCAAAGGTCACCGGATCTGGTGTCAATTTAAAGAAGTAGTCCAGTTACACATTTGTGGGCTTATAACTTGGCTTCTGAATTTCCTAGAGAGATCAGGTTTGTTTTAGTGTACTCCAATCAACAGCCCCTACAACCACAAAAAGGAAGGGAGTCATTAGCACTTATGGTTTATAAATGGCACCCAGAATTATGTTGCATGAAGCACAATTTCACATCATTCTGGGTCCATTTGTGTGAAAACAAGGTCCAATCAGGCTGAAACGTTACAAGAAGGTAGAATCTATTGAGTTGTAAGTGATCTGAACGTTTCATGATGATCGCACATTCCTATTGGGGGTCAAACCATGTCCCAAAGGTCACCGGATCTGGTGTCACTTTAAAGAAGTAGTCCAGTTACACATTTGTGGGCTTATAACTTGGCTTCTGAATATCCTAGAGAGGTCAGGTTTGTTTTAGCGTACTCCAATTAACAGCCCCTACAACCACAAAAAGGAATGGAGTCATTAGCACTTATGGTTTTTAAATGGCACCCAGAATTATGTTGCACGAAGCACAATTTCACATCATTCTGGGTTCATTTGTGTGAAAACAAGGCCCAATCATGCTGAATCGTTACAGGAAGGTAGAATCTATTGAGTTGTAAGTGATCTGAACGTTTCATGATGAAAGCACTTTCCTAAGGGGGTCAAACCATGTCCCAAAGGTCACCGGATCTGGTGTCAATTTAAAGAAGTAGTCCAGTTACACATTTGTGGGCTTATAACTTGGCTTCTGAATGTCCTAGAGAAGTCAGGCTTGTTTTAGTGTACTCCAATCAACAGCCCCTACAACCACAAAAAGGAATGGAGTCATTAGCACTTATGGTTTGTAAATGGCACCCAGAATTATGTTGCACGAAGCACAATTTCACATCATTCTGGGTCCATTTGTGTGAAAACAAGGTCCAATCAGGCTGAAACGTTACAAGAAGGTAGAATCTATTGAGTTGTAAGTGATCTGAACTTTTCATGATGATCGCACAATCCTATAGGGGGTCAACCCATGTCCCAAAGGTCACCGGATCTGGCTGTAATGTGCTCGTCATAGTCGCGATCGTTGTCACTCGAATCCGTTGTTCTCACGACAGGTGGTAGCGTTGTCTCCTGCATGTTGTCTTCGCGTGCGGCAAGCGTTGTGCTGTGCTCGTTATAATGGTTGTCTTCGAACAAAGGGGGTGTTGAATACTCCTTCGCGAGTAGTGTAGGAGGTGGTGTGATGGGACGTATCTCAGAGGCGTTATGTGAGCGTACCACCATGGCCTGAGCAACTGCGACTACTGAGAGTACACCCAGTACAGACAGCGAGATCTTTTTTTTCTTGGGTGTTGTACGTGTGGGTACAGCCGCTTTAATGGCAGTGAGAGCAAGTGGGCAAATGTATTTATAGGTCACTAGCAGAAACTAAGGCACGTGGTCAGAGTGTAATCGTAACCACCGTAGCTCTTGTCATAATTTAATATACATAGAAATCAGAAACGGGCATGTCAGGATAGACATCGCGAGTGATAATGCGGCCAGTATCTGTGTGCGCTTGAGAGCACCTTGTTGTTCTACTGTGGTGCCCACGCCGCCAGGTCTGTAAATGTCATCGACCTCCTTTATATACGCATACGCTAAAGACCATATATTCTCTATGGATTTGAACACGTCCTTTGTTTCGCGTAACGCTTGAGCTGTCTCGAGCGTGATGTTGTGAGTGTACGCCAGTGTTTCACGTGCACCGAGGTCCGAAAGGGCGTGCGTTACAACTATTAACCTTGGTTTGGGAGTGTGGCGAAACGCTCGCTCCGCTGTAATGGGCGGATGCAATGTTATCACCTGGTACGTTTCGTTAGTCGGGTCGTAACACACCGGTCCGTCACACGGACCGTCACATTGTATGGGGCACAGTAAGGACAACACGCCGCCGACCGTGACTTCGCACTCGACCGCGGTGGTGTTATCGATTTGCAAAGGATCACATACGCCTCTCCAGTCGCAATGAGGCACATTGTAGTCGACGCGACCGTCGGTCACCATAGCTTTCGTCAGCCAACACACTCGATTGCCCTTCGAAACATCGGCGATCAACGTGAGCTTAGAGGTCGACGTCGCTTTACTGTACGCCAGGATATCCGTGTGTGAGTGCACGCTCGACGTCGATTGACAACCGGTCATGTCAGACCTGATCAGACCTTCCGAACACATGACCATTAGTTGTTGTGCGGCCGAGAGTATCGCGATCATACCGTTGAGATGTGTAGAAAGCGCGTACACGCCAGCCTTCCACGTTTCCAAAATTTCCAGCAGTCTAGAGGGACTTGTCTTAGCGCGCACGGCTGTGCTGAATTTGCGTTGGGTAGACACAACGGCTTCTACCTCGCTTAGGATCTGTGGGCTCATGTACTCGTGGTAGGCCAAGACGTGTATAGTCGAGCGCGGTGACGCCCCGAACACTTGACCCGGTTTTTTTGTGGCGATATGCGTGTCCAGTAACGTGGCAAAGTCCGCGTGTCTAGCGTGTATTGATTTTACAGCTCGCTCATACCCCAACAGTACGGTCCGTAGAAGTTTGTTCACTTGTTTCCATGCGCTCGTGGAACACAGGACATCGCAACCTCTGTGATACTCAAGTAAAGCGTCAAACACCAGCTGCTTGCACGTTGGAAATACAATCGGTAGTAACTTCTTACTCCACTCTATGTTGAACTCGTATAGTATGTATATGGGCGGTTGCGGCGGTTTGCGCATTTTCTATCTACCCTCCGCTAATATCACTCTGTGGTCTGTCTCCTGAGATGGTGCGGTTGGAACTTGCGAGAGTGCACTATCGACGGTCGGCGTTTCCATTTCGTCAACTGTCATTTTCAGCCGCTGGCAAACGGCCGTCGACGGTCGATGCGAGACACCAACATAACGTTAGACCGCGACCCTCATGCCAGTTTTCTGTAGTACTGGTTGTAGTTTCTGGTGCACACTCGAAACGCCATTACGATCACAATTACGTTGATTAATAAATCCAGTGTTGTAGCGACTGCAGCCAGCGCCGTCGCGCAACTTGTGTCGGTGTTATCTCTCGATACTTTCATTCGTATCCGAGCGTATGCAGAATCTACGGATCTGGTGAAGTTGCTTGTCACTAGCTTGCGCACGTTTGATATGGCACTTTGCGCGAGACTCGCACAACCTGCAGTGGCGACCGTCGCGTCAGTGCAAAGTTTTTCCGATATATCGCTCGCAACATCGTTTGTCATTTGCTGTACACTGCGCACACTGGCCGCGAGGTCGCGGAGAGGGTCTTCGTTACGAGTTGTGTAATATCCGCTGACTTGCCGATTCAATTCTGGTGGCGCTGACCCAAACGAGAACGCTTTTAAGGCGCATGTCGTGGTAACTCTGGTAGCGCCGTGGTTGACGAGGACGATCATCTTTAGCAATAGTTCATCTCGAAGCACAACGATGGTGAGGGCGACGGGTTGGCCGGTTCCGCCTTCAGGCCACTCGGTTGCCGGTAGATTGCCCAATGCCACACACGCAGACGAACCCTGTACACACTCAATGACCCGTGTGCGATCGTTGATTTCTGCTAGTACGTTTGCTAGTTCTAAGTGCTTCCACGGATCGGGCGTGGGCACGCGCTTGTTTTAGAGGCGTTTTCGCGCAGCCTCTACCCTGCACGACCGCTCGTGGCCACACTAGCTATATTTATCTTTATTTGTTTCACACACACACACACACACACACACACACACACACACACACACACACACACACACACACACACACACACACACACACACACATACATACACACACACACACACACACACACACACACACACACACACACACACACACACACACACACACACACACACATACAGGCCCTTGCGTGCAAACCCCGGTCAGGTCTGCAGTGTACACATCAGAGACATGATGTGCTTTCACAGAACTGAGGTTGTTCATTACTAAATGACTTTTACAGGAATATTGTTATTATACTATTCAACAGGTTGATCATAATAATGTGTATTAAACCCACAACCTAGCACTGAGGACAGAGGGACTTTATTTAAATTAGTACTTAATGGAAACGATACATAATGATACATAAGAGCCATGTCATACATTCAGCCTAGGAATAGTAGCATTGTGCATTATTAAAAATATACAGATCAATTGTTCGAATCCCATTGTTGCAAAGTAAAACTCTAATAAAACTCTAGTCTGACATCAACAGAGAAGACTTAGTGTATGTACTACAAATACAGCATTAGGATTTCGAGTGGACCGTGCACCTTGTGAACCATCAGAGGCTTATGACGCAACATATCTTCCAGTTGCTATTAGACAATTTATAATTCTCGACCATTTTTCGGAACTGGTTTCTTGGGTCCGTGAGTAAATGCCAAATGAGATGATAGTCCTTAAGTAAGTTCCTGGCGATCCCATGTCACGCTCTTGCCCATCAGCCGGTGAATGCTGAGACGGAACTCGATGAGAGCGATGTATTTTTTAAGTGCTCCGAATGTACTTCTAACAAGCGTGCGATTCACTTCGTGAGTAAACCGCAGCTGCAGCTGATTCAAACAGTCGAGCCAACTTTCTACATCACAATATGCGTTTTGTAGTTAGTCAAGTTACCTTTTGTGTGGCGCATGCACGGGTCGTTAGCGTCCAGCTCCCAGCTTAGAGAGTCCTGTATTGACACAGACGTCAATACATCTCGATGTCATGCAACACACAAAGTCTGTCGCATACAGGTGGGTTAACACATGTACGATACCTTTTGTGTGGCGCATGCACGGGTCGTTAGCGTCCAGCTCCTGGCTTATAGAGAGTCCTGTATTGACACAGACGTCAATACATCTCGATGTCATGCAACACACAAAGTCTGTCGCATACAGGTGGGTTAACACAGATGTACGATGTGTGCGATGGCGCGCCCGTTTACAATGGGACACGACGATGATCATTGTTAACCAAACTCTTGTTTCTCACGACAGGTGGTAGCGTTGTCTCCTGCACCTGGTCTTCGTGCACAGAGGGTGTTGTAATGTGCTCGTCATAGTCGCGATCGTTGTCACTCGAATCCATTGTTCTCACGACAGGTGGTAGCGTTGTCTCCTGCATGTTGTCTTCGCGTGCGGCAAGCGTTGTGCTGTGCTCGTTATAATGGTTGTCTTCGTACAAAGGGGGTGTTGAATACTCCTTCGCGAGTAGTCTAGGAGGTGGTGTGATGGAACGTATCTCAGAGGCGTTATTAGAGCGTACCACCATGGCCTGAGCAACTGCGACTACTGAGAGTACACCCAGTACAGACAGCGAGATCAATTTTTTTTCTTGGGTGTTGTACGTGTGGGTACAGCCGCTTTAATGGCAGTGAGAGCAAGTGGGCAAATGTATTTATAGGTCACTAGCAGAAACTAAGGCACGTGGTCAGAGTGTAATCGTAACCACCTAAAGTAGCTCTTGTCATAATTTAATATACATAGAAATCAGAAACGGGTATGTCAGGATAGACATCGCGAGTGATAATGCGGCCAGTATCTGTGTGCGCTTGAGAGCACCTTGTTGTTCTACTGTGGTGCCCACGCCGCCGGGTCTGTAAATGTCATCGACCTACTTTATATACGCATATGCTAAAGACCGTATATTCTTTATGGATTTGAACACGTCCTTTGTTTCGCGTAACGCTTGAGCTGTCTCGAGCGTGATGTTGTGAGTGTACACCAGTGTTTCGCGTGCACCGAGGTCCGAAAGGGCGTGCGCTACAACTATTAACCTTGGTTTGGGAGTGTGGCGAAACGCTCACTCCGCTGTAATGGGCAGATGCAATGTTATCAAATGGTACGTTTCGTTAGTCGGGTCGTAACACACCGGTCCGTCACACGGACCGTCACATTGTATGGGGCTTATACTATTCAACAGGTTGATCATAATAATGTGTATTAAACCCACAACCTAGCACTGAGGACAGAGGGACTTTATTTAAATTAGTACTTAATGGAAACAATACATAATGATACATAAGAGCCATGTCATACATTCAGCCTAGGAATAGTAGCATTGTGCACTATTAAAAATATACACATCAATTGCTCGAATCCCATTGTTGCAAAGTAAAACTCTAATAAAACTCTAGTCTGACATCAACAGAGAAGACTTAGTGTATGTACTACAAATACAGCATTAGGATTTCGAGTGGACCGTGCACCTGGTGAACCATCAGAGGCTTATGACGCAACATATCTTCCAGTTCTGACTGAGCGCCTCCAGGAGAGAGGCCCAAGCAAGACACGCCCCGAGGAGCGTCTTGCCACATGTCACTACTCGGTCTGACTGAGCGCCTCCAGGAGAGAGGTCCAAGCAAGACACGCCCCGAGGAGCGTCTTGCCACATGTCACTACTCGGTCTGACTGAGCGCCTCCAGGAGGGAGGTCCAAGCAAGACGCGCCCCGAGGAGCGTCTTGCCACATGTCACTACTCGGTCTGACTGAGCACCTCCAGGAGAGAGGCCCAAGCAAGACGTGCCCCGAGGAGCGTCTTGCCACATGTCAACAATGGGTCTGACTGAGGGCCTCCAGGAGAGAAGCCCAAGCAAGACGCGCCCCGAGGAGCGTCTTGCCACATGTCAACACTGGGTCTGACTGAGGGCCCCCAGGAGAGAGGCCCAAATAAGACGCGCCCCGAGGAGCGTCTTGCCACATGTCAACACTGGGTCTGACTGAGGGCCTCCAGGAGAGAAGCCCAAGCAAGATGCGCCCCGAGGATGTTCTTGCCACATGTCAGCACTCGGTCTGACTGAGCGCCTCCAGGAGAGAGGCCCAAGCACGACGCGCCCCGAGGAGCGTCTTGCCACATGTCAACACTGGGTCTGACTGAGCGCCTCCAGGAGAGAGGCCCAAGCAAGACGCGCCCGGAGGAGGTCAAGACGCTCCTCGGGGCGTGTCTTGCTTGGGCTTCTCTCCTGGAGGCCCTCAGTCAGACCCATTGTTGACATGTGGCAAGACGCTCCTCGGAGCACGTCTTGCTTGGGCCTCTCTCCTGGAGGCGCTCAAACAGACCGAGTAGTGACATGTGGCAAGACGCTCCTCGGGGCGCGTCTTGCTGGGGCTTCTCTCATGGAGGCACTCAGTCAGACCCAGTGTTGACATGTGGCAAGACGCTCCTCGGGGCGCGTCTTGCTTGGACCTCTCTCCCTGAGGCGCTCAGTAAGACCGAGTAGTGACATGTGGCAAGACGCTCCTCGGGGCGCATCTTGCTTGGGCCTCTCTCATGGAGGCCCTCTGTCAGACCCAGTGTTGACATGTGTCAAGACGCTCCTCGGGGGGCGTCTTGCTTTGGCCTCTCTCCTGGAGGCACTCAGTCTGACCGAGTGCTGACATGTGGCAAGAAGCTCCTCGGGGCGCGTCTTGCTTGGACTTCTCTCCCGGAGGCCCTCATTAAGAACCATTGTTGACATGTGGCAAGACGCTCCTCGGGGCGCGTCTTGCTTGGGCCTCTCTCCAGAAGGCCCTCAATCAGACCCAGTGTTGACACGTGGCAAGACACTCCTCGGGGCGCGTCTTGCTTGGGCCTCTCTCCTGCAGGCCCTCTGTCATACCCAGTGTTGACATGTGTCAAGACGCTCCTCGGGGCGCATCTTGCTTGGGCTTCTCTCCTGGAGGCCCTCAGTCAGACCCATTGTTGGCATGTGGCAAGACGCTCCTCGGGGCGCGTCTTGCTTGGGCCTCTCTCCTGGAGGCGCTCAGTCAGACCGAGTGCTGACATGTGGTAAGACGTTCCTCGGGGCGCGTCTTGCTTGGGCTTCTCTCCTGGAGGCGCTCAGAAAGACCCAGTGTTGACATGTGACAAGACGCTCCTCGGGGCGCGTCTTGCTTGGGCCTCTCTCCTGGAGGCGCTCAGTCAGAACCAGAGGTGACATGTGGCAAGACGCTCCTCGGGGCGCGTCTTGCTTGGGCCTCTCTCCTGGAGGCCCTCTGTCAGACCCAGTGTTGACATGTGGCAAGACGCTCCTCCGGGCGCATCTTGCTTGGGCCTCTCTCCTGGAGGCCCTCAGTCAGACCCATTGTTGACATGTGGCAAGACGCACCTCGGGGCGCGTCTTGCTTGGGCCTCTCTCCTGGAGGCGCTCAGTCAGACCGAGTGCTGACCTAAGGCAAGACGCTCCTCGGGGCGCGTCTTGCTGGGGCCTCTCTCCTGGAGGCGCTCAGTCAGACCCAGTGCTGACATGTGGCAAGACGCTCCTCGGGGCGCGTCTTGCTTGGGCCTCTCTCCTGGAGGCGCTCAGTCAGACTGAGTAGTGACATGTGGCCTGACGATCCTTGGGGCACGTCTTGCTTGGGCCTCTCTCCAGGAGGCGCTCAGTCAGACCCAGTGGTGACATGTGGCAAGACACTCCTCGGGGCGCGTCTTGCTTGGGCCTCTCTCGTGGAGGCCCTCTGTCAGACCCAGTGTTGACATGTGTCAAGACGCTCCTCGGGGCGCGTCTTGCTTGGGCTTCTCTCCTGGAGGCCCTCAGTGAGACCCATTGTTGACATGTGGCAAGACGCTCCTCGGGGCGCGTCTTGCTTGGGCTTCTCTCCTGGAGGCGCTCAGACAGACCCAGTGTTGACATGTGACAAGACGCTCCTCGGGGCGCGTCTTGCTTGGGCCTCTCTCCTGGAGGCGCTCAGTCAGAACCAGAGGTGACATGTGGCAAGACGCTCCTCGGGGCGCGTCTTGCTTGGGCCTCTCTCCTGGAGGCCCTCTGTCAGACCCAGTGTTGACATGTGGCAAGACGCTCCTCCGAGCGCATCTTGCTTGGGCCTCTCTCCTGGAGGCGCTCAGTCAGACTGAGTAGTGACATGTTGCAAGACGCTGCTCGGGGCGCGTCTTGCTTGGGCCTCTCTCCTGGAGGCGCTCAGTCAGACTGAGTAGTGACATGTGGCCTGACGCTCCTCGGGGCGCGTGTTGCTTGGGCCTCTCTCCTGGAGGCGCTCAGTCTGACCAAGTGGTGACATGTGGCAAGACACTCCTCGGGGCGCGTCTTGCTTGGGCCTCTCTCCTGGAGGCCCTCTGTCATACCCAGTGTTGACATGTGTCAAGACGCTCCTCGGGGCGCGTCTTGCTTGGGCTTCTCTCCTGGAGGCCCTCAGTCAGACCCATTGTTGGCATGTGGCAAGACGCTCCTCGGGGCGCGTCTTGCTTGGGCCTCTCTCCTGGAGGCGCTCAGTCAGACCGAGTGCTGACATGTGGCAAGACGCTCCTCGGGCCGCGTGTTGCTTGGGCTTCTCTCCTGGAGGCCCTCAGTCAGACCCATTGTTGACATGTGGCAAGACGTTCCTCGGGGCGCGTCTTGCTTGGGCCTCTCTCCTGGAGGCGCTCAGTCAGACCGAGTGCTGACATGTGGCAAGACGCTCCTCGGGGCGCGTCTTGCTTGGGCTTCTCTCCTGGAGGCGCTCAGAAAGACCCAGTGTTGACATGTGGCAAGACGCTCCTCCGGGCGCATCTTGCTTGGGCCTCTCTCCTGGAGGCCCTCAGTCAGACCCATTGTTGACATGTGGCAAGACCTTCCTCGGGGCGCGTCTTGCTTGGGCCTCTCTCCTGGAGGCGCTCAGTCAGACTGAGTAGTGACATGTGGCCTGACGATCCTCGGGGCACGTCTTGCTTGGGCCTCTCTCCTGGAGGCGCTCAGTCAGACCCAGTGGTGACATGTGGCAAGACACTCCTCGGGGCGCGTCTTGCTTGGGCCTCTCTCGTGGAGGCCCTCTGTCAGACCCAGTGTTGACATGTGTCAAGACGCTCCTCGGGGCGCGTCTTGCTTGGGCTTCTCTCCTGGAGGCCCTCAGTCAGACCCATTGTTGACATGTGGCAAGACGCTCCTCGGGGCGCGTCTTGCTTGGGCTTCTCTCCTGGAGGCGCTCAGACAGACCCAGTGTTGACATGTGACAAGACGCTCCTCGGGGCGCGTCTTGCTTGCGCCTCTCTCCTGGAGGCGCTCAGTCAGAACGAGAGGTGACATGTGGCAAGACGCTCCTCGGGGCGCGTCTTGCTTGGGCCTCTCTCCTGGAGGCCCTCTGTCAGACCCAGTGTTGACATGTGGCAAGACGCTCCTCCGGGCGCATCTTGCTTGGGCCTCTCTCCTGGAGGCGCTCAGTCAGACTGAGTAGTGACATGTGGCAAGACACTCCTCGGGGCGCGTCTTGGTTGGGCCTCTCTCCTGGAGGCGCTCATTCAGACCCAGTGGTGACATGTGGCAAGACGCTCCTCGGGGCGCGTATTGCTTTGGCCTCTCTCCTGAATGCCCTCTGTCAGACCGAGTGTTGACATGTGGCAAGACTCTCCTCGGGGCGCGTCTTGCTTGGGCTTCTCTCATGGAGGCCCTCAGTCCGACCCAGTGTTGACATGTGTCAAGACGCTCCTCGGGGCGTGTCTTGCTTGGGCCTCTCTCCTGGAGGCGCTCAGTCAGACCCAGTGTTGACATGTGGCAAGACGCTCCTTTGGGCGCGTCTTGCTTGGGCTTCTCTCCTGGAGGCCCTCAGTCAGACCCATTGTTGACATGTGGCAAAACGCTCCTCGGGGCATGTCTTGCTTGTGCCTCTCTCCTGGAGGCGCTCAGTCAGACCGAGTAGTGACATGTGGCAAGACGCTCCTCGGGGCGCGTCTTGCTTGGACCTCCCTCCTGGAGGCGCTCAGTCAGACCGAGTAGTGACATTTGGCAAGACGCTCCTCGGGGCGCGTCTTGCTTGGACCTCTCTCCTGGAGGAGCTCAGTTAGATCGAGTAGTGACATGTGGCAAGACGCTCCTCGGGGCGCGTCTTGCTTGGGCCTCTCTCCTGGAGGCGCTCAGTCAGACCGAGTGCTGACATAAGGCAAGACGCTCCTCGGGGCGCGTCTTGCTGGGGCCTCTCTCCTGGAGGTGCTCAATCAGACCCAGTGGTGACACGTGGCAAGACGCTCCTCTGGGCGCGTCTTGCTTGGGCCTCTCTCCTGGAGGAGCTCAGTCAGACCCAGTGGTGACACGTGGCAAGACGCTCCTCGGGGCGCGTCTTGCTTGGGCTTCTCTCCTGGAGGCGCTCAGAAAGACCCAGTGTTGACATGTGGCAAGACGCTCCTCCGGGCGCATCTTGCTTGGGCCTCTCTCCTGGAGGCCCTCAGTCAGACCCATTGTTGACATGTGGCAAGACCTTCCTCGGGGCGCGTCTTGCTTGGGCCTCTCTCCTGGAGGCGCTCAGTCAGACTGAGTAGTGACATGTGGCCTGACGATCCTCGGGGCACGTCTTGCTTGGGCCTCTCTCCTGGAGGCGCTCAGTCAGACCCAGTGGTGACATGTGGCAAGACACTCCTCGGGGCGCGTCTTGCTTGGGCCTCTCTCGTGGAGGCCCTCTGTCAGACCCAGTGTTGACATGTGTCAAGACGCTCCTCGGGGCGCGTCTTGCTTGGGCTTCTCTCCTGGAGGCCCTCAGTCAGACCCATTGTTGACATGTGGCAAGACGCTCCTCGGGGCGCGTCTTGCTTGGGCTTCTCTCCTGGAGGCGCTCAGACAGACCCAGTGTTGACATGTGACAAGACGCTCCTCGGGGCGCGTCTTGCTTGCGCCTCTCTCCTGGAGGCGCTCAGTCAGAACGAGAGGTGACATGTGGCAAGACGCTCCTCGGGGCGCGTCTTGCTTGGGCCTCTCTCCTGGAGGCCCTCTGTCAGACCCAGTGTTGACATGTGGCAAGACGCTCCTCCGGGCGCATCTTGCTTGGGCCTCTCTCCTGGAGGCGCTCAGTCAGACTGAGTAGTGACATGTGGCAAGACACTCCTCGGGGCGCGTCTTGGTTGGGCCTCTCTCCTGGAGGCGCTCATTCAGACCCAGTGGTGACATGTGGCAAGACGCTCCTCGGGGCGCGTATTGCTTTGGCCTCTCTCCTGAATGCCCTCTGTCAGACCGAGTGTTGACATGTGGCAAGACTCTCCTCGGGGCGCGTCTTGCTTGGGCTTCTCTCATGGAGGCCCTCAGTCTGACCCAGTGTTGACATGTGTCAAGACGCTCCTCGGGGCGTGTCTTGCTTGGGCCTCTCTCCTGGAGGCGCTCAGTCAGACCCAGTGTTGACATGTGGCAAGACGCTCCTTTGGGCGCGTCTTGCTTGGGCTTCTCTCCTGGAGGCCCTCAGTCAGACCCATTGTTGACATGTGGCAAAACGCTCCTCGGGGCATGTCTTGCTTGTGCCTCTCTCCTGGAGGCGCTCAGTCAGACCGAGTAGTGACATGTGGCAAGACGCTCCTCGGGGCGCGTCTTGCTTGGACCTCCCTCCTGGAGGCGCTCAGTCAGACCGAGTAGTGACATTTGGCAAGACGCTCCTCGGGGCGCGTCTTGCTTGGACCTCTCTCCTGGAGGAGCTCAGTTAGATCGAGTAGTGACATGTGGCAAGACGCTCCTCGGGGCGCGTCTTGCTTGGGCCTCTCTCCTGGAGGCGCTCAGTCAGACCGAGTGCTGACATAAGGCAAGACGCTCCTAAGGCGCGTCTTGCTGGGGCCTCTCTCCTGGAGGTGCTCAATCAGACCCAGTGGTGACACGTGGCAAGACGCTCCTCTGGGCGCGTCTTGCTTGGGCCTCTCTCCTGGAGGAGCTCAGTCAGACCCAGTGGTGACACGTGGCAAGACGCTCCTCGGGGCGCGTCTTGCTTGGGCCTCTCTCCTGGAGGCGCTCAGTCAGACACAGTGTTGACATGTGGCAAGACACTCCTCGGGGCGCGTCTTGCCTGGGCCTCTCTCCTGGATGCCCTCTGTCAGACCCAGTGTTGACATGTGGCAAGACTCTCCTCGGGGCGCGTCTTGCTTGGGCTTCTCTCATGGAGGCCCTCAGTCAGACCCAGTGTTGACATGTGTCAAGACGCTCCTCGGGCCGTGTCTTGCTTGGGCCTCTCTCCTGGAAGCGCTCAGTCAGACCCAGTGTTGACATGTGGCAAGACGCTCCTCGGGGCGCTTCTTGCTTGGGCTTCTCTCCTGGAGGCGCTCAGTCAGACCGAGTAGTGACATGTGGCAAGACGCTCCTCGGGGCGCGTCTTGCTGGGGCTTCTCTCATGGAGGCACTCAGTCAGACCCAGTGTTGACATGTGGCTAGACGCTCCTCGGGGCGCGTGTTGCTTGGACCTCTCTCCTGGAGGCGCTCAGTCAGACCCAGTGTTGACATGTGGCAAGACACTCCTCGGGGCGCGTCTTGCCTGGGCTTCTCTCATGGAGGCCCACAGTAAGACCCATTGTTGACATGTGGAAAGAAGGTCCTCGGGGCGCGTCTTGCTTTGGCTTCTCTCCTGGAGGCCCTCAGTCAGACCCATTGTTGACATGTGGCAAGACGCTCCTCGGGGCGCGTCTTGCTGGGGCTTCTCTCATGGAGGCACTCAGTCAGACCCAGTGTTGACATGTGGCAAGACGCTCCTCGGGGCGCGTCTTGCTTGGACCTCTCTCCTGGAGGCGCTCAGTCAGACCGAGTAGTGACATGTGGCAAGACGCTCCTCGGGGCGCGTCTTGCTGGGGCCTCTCTCCTGGAGGCGCTCAGTCAGACCCAGTGTTGACATGTGTCAAGACGCTCCTCGGGGGTTTCTTGCTTGCGCCTCTCTCCTGGAGGCGCTCAGTCAGACCCAGAGGCGACATGTGGCAAGACGCTCCTCGGGCCTCTCTCCTGGAGGCGCTCAGTCAGACCCAGTGTTGACATGTGGCAAGACGTTCCTCGGGGCGCGTCTTGCTTGGGCCTCTCGCCTGGAGGCGCTCAGTCAGACCGAGTGCTGACATGTTGCAAGACGCTCCTCCGGGCGCGTCTTGCTTGGGCCTCTCTCCTGGAGGCGCTCAGTCAGACCCAGTGTTGACATGTGGCAAGACGCTCCTCGGGGCGCGTCGTGCTTGGGCCTCTCTCCTGGAGGCGCTCAGTCAGACCGAGTGCTGACATGTGGCAAGAACATCCTCGGGGCGCATCTTGCTTGGGCTTCTCTCCTGGAGGCCCTCAGTCAGACCCAGTGTTGACATGTGGCAAGACGCTCCTCGGGGCGCGTCTTATTTGGGCCTCTCTCCTGGGGGCCCTCAGTCAGACCCAGTGTTGACATGTGGCAAGACGCTCCTCGGGGCGCGTCTTGCTTGGGCTTCTCTCCTGGAGGCCCTCAGTCAGACCCATTGTTGACATGTGGGAAGACGTTCCTCGGGGCACGTCTTGCTTGGGCCTCTCTCCTGGAGGTGCTCAGTCAGACCGAGTAGTGACATGTGGCAAGACGCTCCTCGGGGCGCGTCTTGCTTGGACCTCCCTCCTGGAGGCGCTCAGTCAGACCGAGTAGTGACATGTGGCAAGACGCTCCTCGGGGCGTGTCTTGCTTGGACCTCTCTCCTGGAGGCGCTCAGTTAGACCGAGTAGTGACATGTGGCAAGACGCTCCTCGGGGCGGGTCTTGCTTGGGCCTCTCTCCTGGAGGCGCTCAGTCAGAACTGGAAGATATGTTGCGTCATAAGCCTCTGATGGTTCACCAGGTGCACGGTCCACTCGAAATCCTAATGCTGTATTTGTAGTACATACACTAAGTCTTCTCTGTTGATGTCAGACTAGAGTTTTATTAGAGTTTTACTTTGCAACAATGGGATTCGAGCAATTGATGTGTATATTTTTAATAGTGCACAATGCTACTATTCCTAGGCTGAATGTATGACATGGCTCTTGTGTATCATTATGTATCGTTTCCATTAAGTACTAATTTAAATAAAGTCCCTCTGTCCTCAGTGCTAGGTTGTGGGTTTAATACACATTATTATGATCAACCTGTTGAATAGTATAATAACAATATTCCTGTAAAAGTCATTTAGTAATGAACAACCTCAGTTCTGTGAAAGAACATCATGTCTCTGATGTGTACACTGCAGGCCTGACCGGTCTTGCTGGGGCCTCTCTCCTGGAGGCGCTCAATCAGACCCAGTGGTGACACGTGGCAAGACGCTCCTCGGGGCGCGTCTTGCTTGGGCCTCTCTCCTGGAGGCGCTCAGTCAGACCAAGTGGTGACACGTGGCAAGAAGCTCTTTGTGGCGCGTCTTGCTTGGGCCTCTCTCCTGGAGGCGCTCAGTCAGACCCAGTGTTGACATGTGGAAAGACACTCCTCGGGGCGCGTCTTGCTTGGGCCTCTCTCATGGAGGCCCTCTGTCAGACCCAGTGTTGACATGTGTCAAGACGCTCCTCGGGGCGCGTCTTGCTTTGGCTTCTCTCGTGGAGGCGCTCAGTCAGACCGAGTGCTGACATGTGGCAAGAAGCTCCTCGGGGCGCGTCTTGCTTGGGCTTCTCTCCTGGAGGCCCTCAGTAAGACCCATTGTTGACATGTGGCAAGACGCTCCTCGTGGTGCGTCTTGCTTGGGCCTCTCTCCAGAAGGCCCTCAATCAGACCCAGTGTTGACACGTGGCAAGACGCTCCTCGGGGCGCGTCTTGCTTGGGCCTCTCTCCTGGAGGGGCTCAGTCAGACTGAGTAGTGACATGTGGCCTGACGCTCCTCGGGGCGCGTCTTGCCTGGGCCTCTCTCCTGGAGGCGCTCAGTCAGACCCAGTGGTGACATGTGGCAAGACACTCCTCGGGGCGCGTCTTTCTTGGGCCCCTCTCCTGGAGGCCCTCTGTCAGACCCAGTGTTGACATATGTCAAGACGCTCCACGGGGCGCGTCTTGCTTGGGCTTCTCTCCTGGAGGCCCTCAGTCAGACCCATTGTTGACATGTGGCAAGACGCTCCTCGGGCCGCGTCTTGCTTGGGCCTCTCTCCTGGAGGCGCTCAGTCAGAACCAGAGGTGACATGTGGCAAGACGCTCCTCGGGGCGCGTCTTGCTTGGGCCTCTCTCCTGGAGGCCCTCTGTCAGACCCAGTGTTGACATGTGGCAAGACGCTCCTCCGGGCGCATCTTGCTTGGGCCTCTCTCCTGGAGGCCCTCAGTAAGACCCATTGTTGACATGTGGCAAGACGCTCCTCGGGGCGCGTATTGCTTGGGCCTCTCTCCAGAAGGCCCTCAATAAGACCCAGTGTTGACATGTGGCAAGACGCTCCACGGGGCGCGTCTTGCTTGGGCTTCTCTCCTGGAGGCCCTCAGTCAGACCCATTGTTGACATGTGGCAAGACGCTCCTCGGGGCGCGTCTTGCTTGGGCCTCTCTCCTGGAGGCGCTCAGTCAGACCCAGTGTTGACATGTGGCAAGACGCTCCACGGGGCGCGTCTTGCTTGGGCTTCTCTCCTGGAGGCCCTCAGTCAGACCCATTGTTGACATGTGGCAAGACGCTCCTCGGGGCACGTCTTGCTTGGGCCTCTCTCCTGGAGGCGCTCAGTCAGACCGAGTAGTGACATGTGGCAAGACGCTCCTCGGGGCGCGTCTTGCTTGGGCCTCTCTCATGGAGGCCCTCTGTCAGACCCAGTGTTGACATGTGGCAAGACGCTCCTCGGGGCGCGTCTTGCTTGGGCCTCTCTCCAGAAGGCCCTCAATCAGACCCATTGTTGACATGTGGCAAGACGCTCCTCGGGGCACGTCTTGCTTGGGCCTCTCTCCTGGAGGCGCTCAGTCAGACCGAGTTGTGACATGTGGCAAGACGCTCCCCGGGGCGCGTCTTGCTTGGACCTCTCTCCTGGAGGCGCTCAGTTAGACCGAGTAGTGACATGTCGCAAGACGCTCCTCGGGGCGCGTCTTGCTTGGGCCTCTCTCATGGAGGCCCTCTCTCAGACCCAGTGTTGACAAGTGGCAAGACGCTCCTCGGGGCGCGTCTTGCTTGGGCCTCTCTCCTGGAGGCGCTCAGTCAGAACCAGAGGTGACATGTGGCAAGACGCTCCTCGGGGTGCGTCTTGCTTGGGCCTCTCTCCTGGAGGCCCTCTGTCAGACCCAGTATTGACATGTGGCAAAACGCTCCTCCGGGCGCATCTTGCTTGGGCCTCTCTCCTGGAGGCCCTCAGTAAGACCCATTGTATACATGTGGCAAGACGCTCCTCGGGGCGCGTCTTGCTTGGGCCTCTCTCCAGAAGGCCCTCAATCAGACCCAGTGTTGACATGTGGCAAGACGCTCCTCGGGGCGCGTCTTGCTGGGGCTTCTCTCATGGAGGCACTCAGTCAGATCCAGTGTTGACATGTGGCAAGACGTTCCTCGGGGCGCGTCTTGCTTGGACCTCTCTCCCTGAGGCGCTCAGTCAGACCGAGTAGTGACATGTGGCAAGACGCTCCTCGGGGCGCGTCTTGCTTGGACCTCTCTCCCTGAGGCGCTCAGTCAGACCCAGTGTTGACATTTGGCAAGACACTCCTCGGGGCGCGTCTTGCTTGGGCCTCTCTCATGGAGGCCCTCTGTCAGACCCAGTGTTGACATGTGTCAAGACGCTCCTCGGGGGGCGTCTTGCTTTGGCCTCTCTCCTGGAGGTGCTCAGTCTGACCGAGTGCTGACATGTGGCAAGAAGCTCCTCGGGGCGCGTCTTGCTTGGGCTTCTCACCTGGAGGCTCTCAGTAAGAACCATTGTTGACATGTGGCAAGACGCTCCTCGGGGCGCGTCTTGCTTGGGCCTCTCTCCAGAAGGCCCTCAATCAGACCCAGTGTTGACACGTGGCAAGACGCTCCTCGGGGCGCGTCTTGCTTGGGCCTCTCTCCTGGAGGCGCTCAGTCAGACCAAGTGGTGACATGTGGCAAGACACTCCTCGGGGCGCGTCTTGCTTGGGCCTCTCTCCTGGAGGCCCTCTGTCAGACCCAGTGTTGACATGTGGCAAGACACTCCTCGGGGCGCGTCTTGCTTGGGCCTCTCTCATGGAGGCCCTCTGTCAGACCCAGTGTTGACATGTGTCAAGACGCTCCCCGGGGCGCGTCTTGCTTTGGCCTCTCTCCTGGAGGCGCTCAGTCAGACCGAGTGCTGACATGTGGCAAGAAGCTCCACGGGGCGCGTCTTGCTTGGGCTTCTCTCCTGGAGGCCCTCAGTCAGACCCATTGTTGACATGTGGCAAGACGCTCCTCGGGGCGCGTCTTGCTTGGGCCTCTCTCCTGGAGGCGCTCAGTCAGACCCAGTGTTGACATGTGGCAAGACGCTCCACGGGGCGCGTCTTGCTTGGGCTTCTCTCCTGGAGGCCCTCAGTCAGACCCATTGTTGACATGTGGCAAGACGCTCCTCGGGGCACGTCTTGCTTGGGCCTCTCTCCTGGAGGCGCTCAGTCAGACCGAGTAGTGACATGTGGCAAGACGCTCCTCGGGGCGCGTCTTGCTTGGGCCTCTCTCATGGAGGCCCTCTGTCAGACCCAGTGTTGACATGTGGCAAGACGCTCCTCGGGGCGCGTCTTGCTTGGGCCTCTCTCCTGGAGGCGCTCAGTCAGAACCAGAGGTGACATGTGGCAAGACGCTCCTCGGGGTGCGTCTTGCTTGGGCCTCTCTCCTGGAGGCCCTCTGTCAGACCCAGTGTTGACATGTGGCAAAACGCTCCTCCGGGCGCATCTTGCTTGGGCCTCTCTCCTGGAGGCCCTCAGTAAGACCCATTGTATACGTGTGGCAAGACGCTCCTCGAGGCGCGTCTTGCTTGGGCCTCTCTCCAGAAGGCCCTCAATCAGACCCAGTGTTGACATGTGGCAAGACGCTCCTCGGGGCGCGTCTTGCTTGAGCTTCTCTCATGGAGGCCCTCTGTCAGACCCAGTGTTGACATGTGTCAAGACGCTCCACGGGGCACGTCTTGCTTAGGCTTCTCTCCTGGAGGCCCTCAGTCAGACCCATTGTTGACATGTGGCAAGACGCTCCTCGGGGCGCGTCTTGCTTGGACCTCTCTCCTGGAGTCGCTCAGTCAGAACCAGAGGTGACATGTGGCAAGACGCTCCTCGGGGCGCGTCTTGCTTGGGCCTCTCTCCTGGAGGCCCTCTGTCAGACCCAGTGTTGACATGTGGCAAGACGCTCCTTCGGGCGCATCTTGCTTGGGCCTCTCTCCTGGAGGCCCTCAGTAAGACCCATTGTTGACATGTGGCAAGACGCTCCTCGGGGCGCGTATTGCTTGGGCGTCTCTCCAGAAGGCCCTCAGTCAGACCCATTGTTGACATGTGGCAAGACGCTCCTCGGGGCGCGTCTTGCTTGGGCCTCTCTCCTGGAGGCGCTCAGTCAGACCCAGTGTTGACATGTGGCAAGACGCTCCACGGGGCGCGTCTTGCTTGGGCTTCTCTCCTGGAGGCCCTCAGTCAGACCCATTGTTGACATGTGGCAAGACGCTCCTCGGGGCACGTCTTGCTTGGGCCTCTCTCCTGGAGGCGCTCAGTCAGACCGAGTTGTGACATGTGGCAAGACGCTCCCCGGGGCGCGTCTTGCTTGGACCTCTCTCCTGGAGGCGCTCAGTTAGACCGAGTAGTGACATGTCGCAAGACGCTCCTCGGGGCGCGTCTTGCTTGGGCCTCTCTCATGGAGGCCCTCTGTCAGACCCAGTGTTGACAAGTGGCAAGACGCTCCTCGGGGCGCGTCTTGCTTGGGCCTCTCTCCTGGAGGCGCTCAGTCAGAACCAGAGGTGACATGTGGCAAGACGCTCCTCGGGGTGCGTCTTGCTTGGGCCTCTCTCCTGGAGGCCCTCTGTCAGACCCAGTGTTGACATGTGGCAAAACGCTCCTCCGGGCGCATCTTGCTTGGGCCTCTCTCCTGGAGGCCCTCAGTAAGACCCATTGTATACATGTGGCAAGACGCTCCTCGGGGCACGTCTTGCTTGGGCCTCTCTCCAGAAGGCCCTCAATCAGACCCAGTGTTGACATGTGGCAAGACGCTCCTCGGGGCGCGTCTTGCTTGGGCTTCTCTCATGGAGGCCCTCAGTCAGACCCAGTGTTGACATGTGTCAAGACGCTCCTCGGGGCGTGTCTTGCTTGGGCCTCTCTCCTGGAGGCGCTCAAACAGACCGAGTAGTGACATGTGGCAAGACGCTCCTCGGGGCGCGTCTTGCTGGGGCTTCTCTCATGGAGGCACTCAGTCAGACCCAGTGTTGACATGTGGCAAGACGCTCCTCGGGGCGCGTCTTGCTTGGACCTCTCTCCCTGAGGCGCTCAGTCATACCGAGTAGTGACATGTGGCAAGACGCTCCTCGGGGCGCGTCTTGCTTGGACCTCTCTCCCTGAGGCGCTCAGTCAGACCCAGTGTTGACATTTGGCAAGACACTCCTCGGGGCGCGTCTTGCTTGGGCCTCTCTCATGGAGGCCCTCTGTCAGACCCAGTGTTGACATGTGTCAAGACGCTCCTCGGGGGGCGTCTTGCTTTGGCCTCTCTCCTGGAGGTGCTCAGTCTGACCGAGTGCTGACATGTGGCAAGAAGCTCCTCGGGGCGCGTCTTGCTTGGGCTTCTCACCTGGAGGCTCTCAGTAAGAACCATTGTTGACATGTGGCAAGACGCTCCTCGGGGCGCGTCTTGCTTGGGCCTCTCTCCAGAAGGCCCTCAATCAGACCCAGTGTTGACACGTGGCAAGACGCTCCTCGGGGCGCGTCTTGCTTGGGCCTCTCTCCTGGAGGCGCTCAGTCAGACCAAGTGGTGACATGTGGCAAGACACTCCTCGGGGCGCGTATTGCTTGGGCCTCTCTCCTGGAGGCCCTCTGTCAGACCCAGTGTTGACATGTGGCAAGACACTCCTCGGGGCGCGTCTTGCTTGGGCCTCTCTCATGGAGGCCCTCTGTCAGACCCAGTGTTGACATGTGTCAAGACGCTCCCCGGGGCGCGTCTTGCTTTGGCCTCTCTCCTGGAGGCGCTCAGTCAGACCGAGTGCTGACATGTGGCAAGAAGCTCCACGGGGCGCGTCTTGCTTGGGCTTCTCTCCTGGAGGCCCTCAGTCAGACCCATTGTTGACATGTGGCAAGACGCTCCTCGGGGCGCGTCTTGCTTGGGCCTCTCTCCTGGAGGCGCTCAGTCAGACCCAGTGTTGACATGTGGCAAGACGCTCCACGGGGCGCGTCTTGCTTGGGCTTCTCTCCTGGAGGCCCTCAGTCAGACCCATTGTTGACATGTGGCAAGACGCTCCTCGGGGCACGTCTTGCTTGGGCCTCTCTCCTGGAGGCGCTCAGTCAGACCGAGTAGTGACATGTGGCAAGACGCTCCTCGGGGCGCGTCTTGCTTGGGCCTCTCTCATGGAGGCCCTCTGTCAGACCCAGTGTTGACATGTGGCAAGACGCTCCTCGGGGCGCGTCTTGCTTGGGCCTCTCTCCTGGAGGCGCTCAGTCAGAACCAGAGGTGACATGTGGCAAGACGCTCCTCGGGGTGCGTCTTGCTTGGGCCTCTCTCCTGGAGGCCCTCTGTCAGACCCAGTGTTGACATGTGGCAAAACGCTCCTCCGGGCGCATCTTGCTTGGGCCTCTCTCCTGGAGGCCCTCAGTAAGACCCATTGTATACGTGTGGCAAGACGCTCCTCGAGGCGCGTCTTGCTTGGGCCTCTCTCCAGAAGGCCCTCAATCAGACCCAGTGTTGACATGTGGCAAGACGCTCCTCGGGGCGCGTCTTGCTTGGGCTTCTCTCATGGAGGCCCTCTGTCAGACCCAGTGTTGACATGTGTCAAGACGCTCCACGGGGTGCGTCTTGCTTGGGCTTCTCTCCTGGAGGCCCTCAGTCAGACCCATTGTTGACATGTGGCAAGACGCTCCTCGGGGCACGTCTTGCTTGGACCTCTCTCCTGGAGGCGCTCAGTCAGAACCAGAGGTGACATGTGGCAAGACGCTCCTCGGGGCGCGTCTTGCTTGGGCCTCTCTCCTGGAGGCCCTCTGTCAGACCCAGTGTTGACATGTGGCAAGACGCTCCTCCGGGCGCATCTAGCTTGGGCCTCTCTCCTGGAGGCCCTCAGTAAGACCCATTGTTGACATGTGGCAAGACGCTCCTCGGGGCGCGTATTGCTTGGGCGTCTCTCCAGAAGGCCCTCAATAAGACCCAGTGTTTACATGTGGCAAGACGCTCCACGGGGCGCGTCTTGCTTGGGCTTCTCTCCTGGAGGCCCTCAGTCAGACCCATTGTTGACATGTGGCAAGACGCTCCTCGGGGCGCGTCTTGCTTGGGCCTCTCTCCTGGAGGCGCTCAGTCAGACCCAGTGTTGACATGTGTCAAGACGCTCCACGGGGCGCGTCTTGCTTGGGCTTCTCTCCTGGAGGCCCTCAGTCAGACCCATTGTTGACATGTGGCAAGACGCTCATCGGGGCACGTCTTGCTTGGGCCTCTCTCCTGGAGGCGCTCAGTCAGACCGAGTTGTGACATGTGGCAAGACGCTCCTCGGGGCGCGTCTTGCTTGGACCTCTCTCCTGGAGGCGCTCAGTTAGACCGAGTAGTGACATGTCGCAAGACGCTTCTCGGGGCGCGTCTTGCTTGGGCCTCTCTCATGGAGGCCCTCTGTCAGACCCAGTGTTGACATGTGGCAAGACACTCCTCGGGGCGCGTCTTGCTTGGGCCTCTCTCCTGGAGGCGCTCAGTCAGAACCAGAGGTGACATGTGGCAAGACGCTCCTCGGGGTGCGTCTTGCTTGGGCCTCTCTCCTGGAGGCCCTCTGTCAGACCCAGTGTTGACATGTGGCAAAACGCTTCTCCGGGCGCATCTTGCTTGGGCCTCTCTCCTGGAGGCCCTCAGTAAGACCCATTGTATACATGTGGCAAGACGCTCCTCGGGGCGCGTCTTGCTTGGGCCTCTCTCCAGAAGGCCCTCAATCAGACCCAGTGTTGACATGTGGCAAGACGCTCCTCGGGGCGCGTCTTGCTTGGGCTTCTCTCATGGAGGCCCTCAGTCAGACCCAGTGTTGACATGTGTCAAGACGCTCCTCGGGGCGTGTCTTGCTTGGGCCTCTCTCCTGGAGGCGCTCAAACAGACCGAGTAGTGACATGTGGCAAGACGCTCCTCGGGGCGCGTCTTGCTGGGGCTTCTCTCATGGAGGCACTCAGTCAGATCCAGTGTTGACATGTGGCAAGACGCTCCTCGGGGCGCGTCTTGCTTGGACCTCTCTCCCTGAGGCGCTCAGTCAGACCGAGTAGTGACATGTGGCAAGACGCTCCTCGGGGCGCGTCTTGCTTGGACCTCTCTCCCTGAGGCGCTCAGTCAGACCGAGTAGTGACATGTGGCAAGACGCTCCTCGGGGCGCGTCTTGCTTGGACCTCTCTCCCTGAGGCGCTCAGTCAGACCCAGTGTTGACATTTGGCAAGACACTCCTCGGGGCGCGTCTTGCTTGGGCCTCTCTCATGGAGGCCCTCTGTCAGACCCAGTGTTGACATGTGTCAAGACGCTCCTCGGGGGGCGTCTTGCTTTGGCCTCTCTCCTGGAGGCGCTCAGTCTGACCGAGTGCTGACATGTGGCAAGAAGCTCCTCGGGGCGCGTCTTGCTTGGGCTTCTCACCTGGAGGCCCTCAGTAAGAACCATTGTTGACATGTGGCAAGACGCTCCTCGGGGCGCGTCTTGCTTGGGCCTCTCTCCAGAAGGCCCTCAATCAGACCCAGTGTTGACACGTGGCAAGACGCTCCACGGGGCGCGTCTTGCTTGGGCCTCTCTCCTGGAGGCGCTCAGTCAGACCAAGTGGTGACATGTGGCAAGACACTCCTCGGGGCGCGTCTTGCTTGGGCCTCTCTCCTGGAGGCCCTCTGTCAGACCCAGTGTTGACATGTGGCAAGACACTCCTCGGGGCGCGTCTTGCTTGGGCCTCTCTCATGGAGGCCCTCTGTCAGACCCAGTGTTGACATGTGTCAAGACGCTCCTCGGGGCGCGTCTTAATTTGGCCTCTCTCCTGGAGGCGCTCAGTCAGACCGAGTGCTGACATGTGGCAAGAAGCTCCTCAGGGCGCGTCTTGCTTGGGCTTCTCTCCTGGAGGCCCTCAGTAAGACCCATTGTTGACATGTGGCAAGACGCTCCTCGGGGCGCGTCTTGCTTGGGCCTCTCTCCTGGAGGCGCTCAGTCAGACTGAGTAGTGACATGTGGCCTGACGCTCCTCGGGGCGCGTGTTGCTTGGGCCTCTCTCCTGGAGGAGCTCAGTCAGACCAAGTGGTGACATGTGGCAAGACGCTCCTCGGGGCGCGTCTTGCTTGGGCTTCTCTCCAGAAGGCCCTCAATCAGACCCAGTGTTGACAAGTGGCAAGACGCTCCTCGGGGCGCGTCTTGCTTGGGCCTCTCTCCTGGAGGCGCTCAGTCAGAATGAGTAGTGACATGCGGTCTGACGCTCCTCGGGGCGCGTGTTGCTTGGGCCTCTCTCCTGGAGGCGCTCAGTCAGACCAAGTGGTGACATGTGGCAAGACACTTCTCGGGGCGCGTCTTGCTTGGGCCTCTCTCCTGGAGGCCCTCTGTCAGACCCAGTGTTGACATGTGGCAAGACACTCCTCGGGGCGCGTCTTGCTTGGGCCTCTCTCATGGAGGCCCTCTGTCAGACTCAGTGTTGACATGTGTCAAGACGCTCCTCGGGGCGCGTCTTGCTTTGGCCTCTCTCCTGGAGGCGCTCAGTCAGACCGAGTGCTGACATGTGGCAAGACGCTCCTCGGGCCGCGTGTTGCTTGGGCTTCTCTCCTGGAGGCCCTCAGTCAGACCCATTGTTGACATGTGGCAAGACGCTCCTCGGGGCGCGTCTTGCTTGGGCCTCTCTCCTGGAGGCGCTCAGTCAGACCGAGTGCTGACATTTGGCAAGACGCTCCTCGGGGCGCGTCTTGCTTGGGCCTCTCTCATGGAGGCCCTCTGTCAGACCCAGTGTTGACATGTGTCAAGACGCTCCACGGGGCGCGTCTTGCTTGGGCTTCTCTCCTGGAGGCCCTCAGTCAGACCCATTGTTGACATGTGGCAAGACGCTCCTCGGGGCACGTCTTGCTTGGGCCTCTCTCCTGGAGGCGCTCAGTCAGACCGAGTTGTGACATGTGGCAAGACGCTCCTCGGGGCGCGTCTTGCTTGGACCTCTCTCCTGGAGGCGCTCAGTTAGACCGAGTAGTGACATGTCGCAAGACGCTCCTCGGGGCGCGTCTTGCTTGGGCCTCTCTCATGGAGGCCCTCTGTCAGACCCAGTGTTGACATGTGGCAAGACACTCCTCGGGGCGCGTCTTGCTTGGGCCTCTCTCCTGGAGGCGCTCAGTCAGAACCAGAGGTGACATGTGGCAAGACGCTCCTCGGGGTGCGTCTTGCTTGGGCCTCTCTCCTGGAGGCCCTCTGTCAGACCCAGTGTTGACATGTGGCAAAACGCTTCTCCGGGCGCATCTTGCTTGGGCCTCTCTCCTGGAGGCCCTCAGTAAGACCCATTGTATACATGTGGCAAGACGCTCCTCGGGGCGCGTCTTGCTTGGGCCTCTCTCCAGAAGGCCCTCAATCAGACCCAGTGTTGACATGTGGCAAGACGCTCCTCGGGGCGCGTCTTGCTTGGGCTTCTCTCATGGAGGCCCTCAGTCAGACCCAGTGTTGACATGTGTCAAGACGCTCCTCGGGGCGTGTCTTGCTTGGGCCTCTCTCCTGGAGGCGCTCAAACAGACCGAGTAGTGACATGTGGCAAGACGCTCCTCGGGGCGCGTCTTGCTGGGGCTTCTCTCATGGAGGCACTCAGTCAGATCCAGTGTTGACATGTGGCAAGACGCTCCTCGGGGCGCGTCTTGCTTGGACCTCTCTCCCTGAGGCGCTCAGTCAGACCGAGTAGTGACATGTGGCAAGACGCTCCTCGGGGCGCGTCTTGCTTGGACCTCTCTCCCTGAGGCGCTCAGTCAGACCGAGTAGTGACATGTGGCAAGACGCTCCTCGGGGCGCGTCTTGCTTGGACCTCTCTCCCTGAGGCGCTCAGTCAGACCCAGTGTTGACATTTGGCAAGACACTCCTCGGGGCGCGTCTTGCTTGGGCCTCTCTCATGGAGGCCCTCTGTCAGACCCAGTGTTGACATGTGTCAAGACGCTCCTCGGGGGGCGTCTTGCTTTGGCCTCTCTCCTGGAGGCGCTCAGTCTGACCGAGTGCTGACATGTGGCAAGAAGCTCCTCGGGGCGCGTCTTGCTTGGGCTTCTCACCTGGAGGCCCTCAGTAAGAACCATTGTTGACATGTGGCAAGACGCTCCTCGGGGCGCGTCTTGCTTGGGCCTCTCTCCAGAAGGCCCTCAATCAGACCCAGTGTTGACACGTGGCAAGACGCTCCTCGGGGCGCGTCTTGCTTGGGCCTCTCTCCTGGAGGCGCTCAGTCAGACCAAGTGGTGACATGTGGCAAGACACTCCTCGGGGCGCGTCTTGCTTGGGCCTCTCTCCTGGAGGCCCTCTGTCAGACCCAGTGTTGACATGTGGCAAGACACTCCTCGGGGCGCATCTTGCTTGGGCCTCTCTCATGGAGGCCCTCTGTCAGACCCAGTGTTGACATGTGTCAAGACGCTCCTCGGGGCGCGTCTTAATTTGGCCTCTCTCCTGGAGGCGCTCAGTCAGACCGAGTGCTGACATGTGGCAAGAAGCTCCTCAGGGCGCGTCTTGCTTGGGCTTCTCTCCTGGAGGCCCTCAGTAAGACCCATTGTTGACATGTGGCAAGACGCTCCTCGGGGCGCGTCTTGCTTGGGCCTCTCTCCTGGAGGCGCTCAGTCAGACTGAGTAGTGACATGTGGCCTGACGCTCCTCGGGGCGCGTGTTGCTTGGGCCTCTCTCCTGGAGGCGCTCAGTCAGACCAAGTGGTGACATGTGGCAAGACGCTCCTCGGGGCGCGTCTTGCTTGGGCTTCTCTCCAGAAGGCCCTCAATCAGACCCAGTGTTGACAAGTGGCAAGACGCTCCTCGGGGTGCGTCTTGCTTGGGCCTCTCTCCTGGAGGCGCTCAGTCAGAATGAGTAGTGACATGCGGTCTGACGCTCCTCGGGGCGCGTGTTGCTTGGGCCTCTCTCCTGGAGGCGCTCAGTCAGACCAAGTGGTGACATGTGGCAAGACACTTCTCGGGGCGCGTCTTGCTTGGGCCTCTCTCCTGGAGGCCCTCTGTCAGACCCAGTGTTGACATGTGGCAAGACACTCCTCGGGGCGCGTCTTGCTTGTGCCTCTCTCATGGAGGCCCTCTGTCAGACTCAGTGTTGATATGTTTCAAGACGCTCCTCGGGGCACGTCTTGCTTTGGCCTCTCTCCTGGAGGCGCTCAGTCAGACCGAGTGCTGACATGTGGCAAGACGCTCCTCGGGCCGCGTGTTGCTTGGGCTTCTCTCCTGGAGGCCCTCAGTCAGACCCATTGTTGACATGTGGCAAGACGCTCCTCGGGGCGCGTCTTGCTTGGGCCTCTCTCCTGGAGGCGCTCAGTCAGACCGAGTGCTGACATTTGGCAAGACGCTCCTTGGGGCGCGTCTTGCTTGGGCTTCTCTCCTGGAGGCGCTCAGACAGACCCAGTGTTGACATGTGACAAGACGCTCCTTGGGGCCCGTCTTGCTTGGGCCTCTCTCCTGGAGGCGCTCAGTCAGAACCAGAGGTGACATGTGGCAAGACGCTCCTCGGGGCGCGTCTTGCTTGGGCCTCTCTCCTGGAGGCCCTCTGTCAGACCCAGTGTTGACATGTGGCAAGACGCTCCTCGGGGCGCGTCTTGCTTGGGCCTCTCTCATGGAGGCGCTCAGTAAGACCGAGTGCTGACAGAAGGCAAGACGCTCCTCGGGGCGCTCATTGCTTGGGCCTCTCTCCTGAATGCCCTCTGTCAGACCGAGTGTTGACATGTGGCAAGACTCTCCTCGGGGCGCGTCTTGCTTGGGCTTCTCTCATGGAGGCCCTCAGTCCGACCCAGTGTTGACATGTGTCAAGACGCTCCTCAGGGCGTGTCTTGCTTTGGCCTCTCTCCTGGAGGCGCTCAGTCAGACCCAGTGTTGACGTGTGGCAAGACGCTCCTCTGGGCGCGTCTTGCTTGGGCTTCTCTCCTGGAGGCCCTCAGTCAGACCCATTGTTGACATGTGGCAAGACGCTCCTCGGGGCACGTCTTGCTTGGGCCTCTCTCCTGGAGGCGCTCAGTCAGACCGAGTAGTGACATGTGGCAAGACGCTCCTCGGGGCGCGTCTTGCTTGGACCTCCCTCCTGGAGGCGCTCAGTCAGACCGAGTGCTGACATAAGGCAAGACGCTCCTCGGGGCGCGTCTTGCTGGGGCCTCTCTCCTGGAGGTGCTCAATCAGACCCAGTGGTGACATGTGGCAAGACGCTCCTCTGGGCGCGTCTTGCTTGGGCCTCTCTCCTGGAGGAGCTCAGTCAGACCCAGTGGTGACACGTGGCAAGACGCTCCTCGAGGCGCATCTTGCTTGGGCCTCTCTCCTGGAGGCGCTAAGTCAGACCCAGTGTTGACACGTGGCAAGACGTTCCTCGGGGCGCGTCTTGCTTGGGCCTCTCTCCTGGAGGCGCTCAGTCAGACACAGTGTTGACATGTGGCAAGACACTCCTCGGGGCGCGTCTTGCTTGGGCTTCTCTCATGGAGGCCCTCAGTAAGACCCATTGTTGACATGTGGAAAGAAGCTCCTCTGGGCGCGTCTTGCTTTGGCTTCTCTCCTGGAGGCCCTCAGTCAGACCCATTGTTGACATGTGGCAAGACGCTCCTCGGGGCGCGTATTGCTTGGGCCTCTCTCCTGGATGCCCTCTGTCAGACCCAGTGTTGACATGTGGCAAGACGCTCCTCGTGTCACGTCTTGCTTGGGCCTCTCTCCTGGAGGCGCTCAGTCAGACCGAGTAGTGACATGTGGCAAGACGCTCCTCGGGGCGTGTCTTGCTTGGACCTCTCTCCTGGAGGCGCTCAGTTAGACCGAGTAGTGACATGTCGCAAGACGCCCCTCGGGGCGCGTCTTGCTTGGGCTTCTCTCATGGAGGCCCTCAGTAAGACCCATTGTTGACATGTGGAAAGAAGCTCCTCGGGGCGCGTCTTGCTTTGGCTTCTCTCCTGGAGGCCCTCAGTCAGACCCATTGTTGACATGTGGCAAGACGCTCCTCGGGGCGCGTATTGCTTGGGCCTCTCTCCTGGATGCCCTCTGTCAGACCCAGTGTTGACATGTGGCAAGACTCTCCTCGGGGCGCGTCTTGCTTGGGCTTCTCTCATGGAGGCCCTCAGTCAGACCCAGTGTTGACATGTGTCAAGACGCTCCTCGGGGCGTGTCTTGCTTGGGCCTCTCTCCTGGAGGCGCTCAGTCAGACCCAGTGTTGACATGTGGCAAGACGCTCCTCGGGGCGCTTCTTGCTTGGGCTTCTCTCCTGGAGGCCCTCAGTCAGACCCATTGTTGACATGTGGCAAGACGCTCCTCTGGGCGCGTCTTGCTTGGGCTTCTCTCCTGGAGGCCCTCAGTCAGACCCATTGTTGACATGTGGCAAGACGCTCCTCGGGGCACGTCTTGCTTGGGCCTCTCTCCTGGAGGCGCTCAGTCAGACCGAGTAGTGACATGTGGCAAGACGCTCCTCGGGGCGCGTCTTGCTTGGACCTCCCTCCTGGAGGCGCTCAGTCAGACCGAGTAGTGACATTTGGCAAGACGCTCCTCGGGGCGCGTCTTGCTTGGGCCTCTCTCCTGGAGGCGCTCAGTCAGACCGAGTGCTGACATAAGGCAAGACGCTCCTCGGGGCGCGTCTTGCTGGGGCCTCTCTCCTGGAGGTGCTCAATCAGACCCAGTGGTGACACGTGGCAAGACGCTCCTCTGGGCGCGTCTTGCTTGGGCCTCTCTCCTGGAGGAGCTCAGTCAGACCCAGTGGTGACACGTGGCAAGACGCTCCTCGAGGCGCATCTTGCTTGGGCCTCTCTCCTGGAGGCGCTAAGTCAGACCCAGTGTTGACACGTGGCAAGACGTTCCTCGGGGCGCGTCTTGCTTGGGCCTCTCTCCTGGAGGCGCTCATTCAGACACAGTGTTGACATGTGGCAAGACACTCCTCGGGGCGCGTCTTGCTTGGGCTTCTCTCATGGAGGCCCTCAGTAAGACCCATTGTTGACATGTGGAAAGAAGCTCCTCGGGGCGCGTCTTGCTTTGGCTTCTCTCCTGGAGGCCCTCAGTCAGACCCATTGTTGACATGTGGCAAGACGCTCCTCGGGGCGCGTATTGCTTGGGCCTCTCTCCTGGATGCCCTCTGTCAGACCCAGTGTTGACATGTGGCAAGACGCTCATCGGGTCACGTCTTGCTTGGGCCTCTCTCCTGGAGGCGCTCAGTCAGACCGAGTAGTGACATGTGGCAAGACGCTCCTCGGGGCGCGTCTTGCTTGGACCTCTCTCCTGGAGGCGCTCAGTTAGACCGAGTAGTGACATGTCGCAAGACGCTCCTCGGGGCGCGTCTTGCTTGGGCATCTCTCATGGAGGCCCTCAGTAAGACCCATTGTTGACATGTGGAAAGAAGCTCCTCGGGGCGCGTCTTGCTTTGGCTTCTCTCCTGGAGGCCCTCAGTCAGACCCATTGTTGACATGTGGCAAGACGCTCCTCGGGGCGCGTATTGCTTGGGCCTCTCTCCTGGATGCCCTCTGTCAGACCCAGTGTTGACATGTGGCAAGACTCTCCTCGGGGCGCGTCTTGCTTGGGCTTCTCTCATGGAGGCCCTCAGTCAGACCCAGTGTTGACATGTGTCAAGACGCTCCTCGGGGCGTGTCTTGCTTGGGCCTCTCTCCTGGAGGCGCTCAGTCAGACCCAGTGTTGACATGTGGCAAGACGCTCCTCGGGGCGCTTCTTGCTTGGGCTTCTCTCCTGGAGGCCCTCAGTCAGACCCATTGTTGACATGTGGCAAGACGCTCCTCGGGGCGCGTCTTGCTTGGGCCTCTCTCCTGGAGGCGCTCAGTCAGACCCATTGTTGACATGTGGCAAGACGCTCCTCGGGGCACGTCTTGCTTGGGCCTCTCTCCTGGAGGCGCTCAGTCAGACCGAGTAGTGACATGTGGCAAGACGCTCCTCGGGGCGCGTCTTGCTTGGACCTCTCTCCTGGAGGCGCTCAGTTAGACTGAGTAGCGACATGTCGCAAGACGCTCCTCGGGGCGCGTCTTGCTTGGGCCTCTCTCCTGGAGGCGCTCAGTCAGACCAAGTGGTGACATGTGGCAAGACACTCCTCGGGGCGCGTCTTGCTTGGGCCTCTCTCCTGGAGGCCCTCTGTCAGACCCAGTGTTGACATGTGGCAAGACACTCCTCGGGGCGCGTCTTGCTTGGGCCTCTCTCATGGAGGCCCTCTGTCAGACCCAGTGTTGACATGTGTCAAGACGCTCCTCGGGGCGCGTCTTGCTTTGGCCTCTCTCCTGGAGGCGCTCAGTCAGACCGAGTGCTGACATGTGGCAAGAAGCTCCTCGGGGCGCGTCTTGCTTGGGCTTCTCTCCTGGAGGCCCTCAGTAAGACCCATTGTTGACATGTGGCAAGACGCTCCTCGTGGTGCGTCTTGTTTGGGCCTCTCTCCAGAAGGCCCTCAATCAGACCCAGTGTTGACACGTGGCAAGACGCTCCTCGGGGCGCGTCTTGCTTGGGCCTCTCTCCTGGAGGCGCTCAGTCAGACTGAGTAGTGACATGTGGCCTGACGCTCCTCGGGGCGCGTCTTAATTTGGCCTCTCTCCTGGAGGCGCTCAGTCAGACCGAGTGCTGACATGTGGCAAGAAGCTCCTCAGGGCGCGTCTTGCTTGGGCTTCTCTCCTGGAGGCCCTCAGTAAGACCCATTGTTGACATGTGGCAAGACGCTCCTCGGGGCGCGTCTTGCTTGGGCCTCTCTCCTGGAGGCGCTCAGTCAGACTGAGTAGTGACATGTGGCCTGACGCTCCTCGGGGCGCGTGTTGCTTGGGCCTCTCTCCTGGAGGCGCTCAGTCAGACCAAGTGGTGACATGTGGCAAGACGCTCCTCGGGGCGCGTCTTGCTTGGGCTTCTCTCCAGAAGGCCCTCAATCAGACCCAGTGTTGACAAGTGGCAAGACGCTCCTCGGGGTGCGTCTTGCTTGGGCCTCTCTCCTGGAGGCGCTCAGTCAGAATGAGTAGTGACATGCGGTCTGACGCTCCTCGGGGCGCGTGTTGCTTGGGCCTCTCTCCTGGAGGCGCTCAGTCAGACCAAGTGGTGACATGTGGCAAGACACTTCTCGGGGCGCGTCTTGCTTGGGCCTCTCTCCTGGAGGCCCTCTGTCAGACCCAGTGTTGACATGTGGCAAGACACTCCTCGGGGCGCGTCTTGCTTGTGCCTCTCTCATGGAGGCCCTCTGTCAGACTCAGTGTTGACATGTGTCAAGACGCTCCTCGGGGCGCGTCTTGCTTTGGCCTCTCTCCTGGAGGCGCTCAGTCAGACCGAGTGCTGACATGTGGCAAGACGCTCCTCGGGCCGCGTGTTGCTTGGGCTTCTCTCCTGGAGGCCCTCAGTCAGACCCATTGTTGACATGTGGCAAGACGCTCCTCGGGGCGCGTCTTGCTTGGGCCTCTCTCCTGGAGGCGCTCAGTCAGACCGAGTGCTGACATTTGGCAAGACGCTCCTTGGGGCGCGTCTTGCTTGGGCTTCTCTCCTGGAGGCGCTCAGACAGACCCAGTGTTGACATGTGACAAGACGCTCCTTGGGGCCCGTCTTGCTTGGGCCTCTCTCCTGGAGGCGCTCAGTCAGAACCAGAGGTGACATGTGGCAAGACGCTCCTCGGGGCGCGTCTTGCTTGGGCCTCTCTCCTGGAGGCCCTCTGTCAGACCCAGTGTTGACATGTGGCAAGACGCTCCTCGGGGCGCGTCTTGCTTGGGCCTCTCTCATGGAGGCGCTCAGTAAGACCGAGTGCTGACAGAAGGCAAGACGCTCCTCGGGGCGCTCATTGCTTGGGCCTCTCTCCTGAATGCCCTCTGTCAGACCGAGTGTTGACATGTGGCAAGACTCTCCTCGGGGCGCGTCTTGCTTGGGCTTCTCTCATGGAGGCCCTCAGTCCGACCCAGTGTTGACATGTGTCAAGACGCTCCTCAGGGCGTGTCTTGCTTTGGCCTCTCTCCTGGAGGCGCTCAGTCAGACCCAGTGTTGACGTGTGGCAAGACGCTCCTCTGGGCGCGTCTTGCTTGGGCTTCTCTCCTGGAGGCCCTCAGTCAGACCCATTGTTGACATGTGGCAAGACGCTCCTCGGGGCACGTCTTGCTTGGGCCTCTCTCCTGGAGGCGCTCAGTCAGACCGAGTAGTGACATGTGGCAAGACGCTCCTCGGGGCGCGTCTTGCTTGGACCTCCCTCCTGGAGGCGCTCAGTCAGACCGAGTGCTGACATAAGGCAAGACGCTCCTCGGGGCGCGTCTTGCTGGGGCCTCTCTCCTGGAGGTGCTCAATCAGACCCAGTGGTGACACGTGGCAAGACGCTCCTCTGGGCGCGTCTTGCTTGGGCCTCTCTCCTGGAGGAGCTCAGTCAGACCCAGTGGTGACACGTGGCAAGACGCTCCTCGAGGCGCATCTTGCTTGGGCCTCTCTCCTGGAGGCGCTAAGTCAGACCCAGTGTTGACACGTGGCAAGACGTTCCTCGGGGCGCGTCTTGCTTGGGCCTCTCTCCTGGAGGCGCTCAGTCAGACACAGTGTTGACATGTGGCAAGACACTCCTCGGGGCGCGTCTTGCTTGGGCTTCTCTCATGGAGGCCCTCAGTAAGACCCATTGTTGACATGTGGAAAGAAGCTCCTCTGGGCGCGTCTTGCTTTGGCTTCTCTCCTGGAGGCCCTCAGTCAGACCCATTGTTGACATGTGGCAAGACGCTCCTCGGGGCGCGTATTGCTTGGGCCTCTCTCCTGGATGCCCTCTGTCAGACCCAGTGTTGACATGTGGCAAGACGCTCCTCGTGTCACGTCTTGCTTGGGCCTCTCTCCTGGAGGCGCTCAGTCAGACCGAGTAGTGACATGTGGCAAGACGCTCCTCGGGGCGTGTCTTGCTTGGACCTCTCTCCTGGAGGCGCTCAGTTAGACCGAGTAGTGACATGTCGCAAGACGCCCCTCGGGGCGCGTCTTGCTTGGGCTTCTCTCATGGAGGCCCTCAGTAAGACCCATTGTTGACATGTGGAAAGAAGCTCCTCGGGGCGCGTCTTGCTTTGGCTTCTCTCCTGGAGGCCCTCAGTCAGACCCATTGTTGACATGTGGCAAGACGCTCCTCGGGGCGCGTATTGCTTGGGCCTCTCTCCTGGATGCCCTCTGTCAGACCCAGTGTTGACATGTGGCAAGACTCTCCTCGGGGCGCGTCTTGCTTGGGCTTCTCTCATGGAGGCCCTCAGTCAGACCCAGTGTTGACATGTGTCAAGACGCTCCTCGGGGCGTGTCTTGCTTGGGCCTCTCTCCTGGAGGCGCTCAGTCAGACCCAGTGTTGACATGTGGCAAGACGCTCCTCGGGGCGCTTCTTGCTTGGGCTTCTCTCCTGGAGGCCCTCAGTCAGACCCATTGTTGACATGTGGCAAGACGCTCCTCTGGGCGCGTCTTGCTTGGGCTTCTCTCCTGGAGGCCCTCAGTCAGACCCATTGTTGACATGTGGCAAGACGCTCCTCGGGGCACGTCTTGCTTGGGCCTCTCTCCTGGAGGCGCTCAGTCAGACCGAGTAGTGACATGTGGCAAGACGCTCCTCGGGGCGCGTCTTGCTTGGACCTCCCTCCTGGAGGCGCTCAGTCAGACCGAGTAGTGACATTTGGCAAGACGCTCCTCGGGGCGCGTCTTGCTTGGGCCTCTCTCCTGGAGGCGCTCAGTCAGACCGAGTGCTGACATAAGGCAAGACGCTCCTCGGGGCGCGTCTTGCTGGGGCCTCTCTCCTGGAGGTGCTCAATCAGACCCAGTGGTGACACGTGGCAAGACGCTCCTCTGGGCGCGTCTTGCTTGGGCCTCTCTCCTGGAGGAGCTCAGTGAGACCCAGTGGTGACACGTGGCAAGACGCTCCTCGAGGCGCATCTTGCTTGGGCCTCTCTCCTGGAGGCGCTAAGTCAGACCCAGTGTTGACACGTGGCAAGACGTTCCTCGGGGCGCGTCTTGCTTGGGCCTCTCTCCTGGAGGCGCTCATTCAGACACAGTGTTGACATGTGGCAAGACACTCCTCGGGGCGCGTCTTGCTTGGGCTTCTCTCATGGAGGCCCTCAGTAAGACCCATTGTTGACATGTGGAAAGAAGCTCCTCGGGGCGCGTCTTGCTTTGGCTTCTCTCCTGGAGGCCCTCAGTCAGACCCATTGTTGACATGTGGCAAGACGCTCCTCGGGGCGCGTATTGCTTGGGCCTCTCTCCTGGATGCCCTCTGTCAGACCCAGTGTTGACATGTGGCAAGACGCTCATCGGGTCACGTCTTGCTTGGGCCTCTCTCCTGGAGGCGCTCAGTCAGACCGAGTAGTGACATGTGGCAAGACGCTCCTCGGGGCGCATCTTGCTTGGACCTCTCTCCTGGAGGCGCTCAGTTAGACCGAGTAGTGACATGTCGCAAGACGCTCCTCGGGGCGCGTCTTGCTTGGGCATCTCTCATGGAGGCCCTCAGTAAGACCCATTGTTGACATGTGGAAAGAAGCTCCTCGGGGCGCGTCTTGCTTTGGCTTCTCTCCTGGAGGCCCTCAGTCAGACCCATTGTTGACATGTGGCAAGACGCTCCTCGGGGCGCGTATTGCTTGGGCCTCTCTCCTGGATGCCCTCTGTCAAACCCAGTGTTGACATGTGGCAAGACTCTCCTCGGGGCGCGTCTTGCTTGGGCTTCTCTCATGGAGGCCCTCAGTCAGACCCAGTGTTGACATGTGTCAAGACGCTCCTCGGGGCGTGTCTTGCTTGGGCCTCTCTCCTGGAGGCGCTCAGTCAGACCCAGTGTTGACATGTGGCAAGACGCTCCTCGGGGCGCTTCTTGCTTGGGCTTCTCTCCTGGAGGCCCTCAGTCAGACCCATTGTTGACATGTGGCAAGACGCTCCTCGGGGCGCGTCTTGCTTGGGCCTCTCTCCTGGAGGCGCTCAGTCAGACCCATTGTTGACATGTGGCAAGACGCTCCTCGGGGCACGTCTTGCTTGGGCCTCTCTCCTGGAGGCGCTCAGTCAGACCGAGTAGTGACATGTGGCAAGACGCTCCTCGGGGCGCGTCTTGCTTGGACCTCTCTCCTGGAGGCGCTCAGTTAGACTGAGTAGCGACATGTCGCAAGACGCTCCTCGGGGCGCGTCTTGCTTGGGCCTCTCTCCTGGAGGCGCTCAGTCAGACCAAGTGGTGACATGTGGCAAGACACTCCTCGGGGCGCGTCTTGCTTGGGCCTCTCTCCTGGAGGCCCTCTGTCAGACCCAGTGTTGACATGTGGCAAGACACTCCTCGGGGCGCGTCTTGCTTGGGCCTCTCTCATGGAGGCCCTCTGTCAGACCCAGTGTTGACATGTGTCAAGACGCTCCTCGGGGCGCGTCTTGCTTTGGCCTCTCTCCTGGAGGCGCTCAGTCAGACCGAGTGCTGACATGTGGCAAGAAGCTCCTCGGGGCGCGTCTTGCTTGGGTCTGATTGAGGGCCTTCTGGAGAGAGGCCCAAACAAGACGCACCACGAGGAGCGTCTTGCCACATGTCAACAATGGGTCTTACTGAGGGCCTCCAGGAGAGAAGCCCAAGCAAGACGCGCCCCGAGGAGCTTCTTGCCACATGTCAGCACTCGGTCTGACTGAGCGCCTCCAGGAGAGAGGCCACAGCAAGACGCGCCCCGAGGAGCGTCTTGACACATGTCAACACTGGGTCTGACAGAGGGCCTCCATGAGAGAGGCCCAAGCAAGACGCACCCCGAGGAGTGTCTTGCCACATGTCAACACTGGGTCTGACAGAGGGCCTCCAGGAGAGAGGCCCAAGCAAGACGCGCCCCGAGGAGTGTCTTGCCACATGTCACCACTTGGTCTGACTGAGCGCCTCCAGGAGAGAGGCCCAAGCAAGACGCGCCCCGAGGAGCGTCTTGCCACGTGTCAACACTGGGTCTGATTGAGGGCCTTCTGGAGAGAGGCCCAAGCAAGACGCGCCCCGAGGAGCATCTTGCCACATGTCAACAATGGTTCTTACTGAGGGCCTCCAGGTGAGAAGCCCAAGCAAGACGCGCCCCGAGGAGCTTCTTGCCACATGTCAGCACTCGGTCAGACTGAGCGCCTCCAGGAGAGAGGCCAAAGCAAGACGCCCCCCGAGGAGCGTCTTGACACATGTCAACACTGGGTCTGACAGAGGGCCTCCATGAGAGAGGTCCAAGCAAGACGCGCCCCGAGGAGTGTCTTGCCAAATGTCAACACTGGGTCTGACTGAGCGCCTCAGGGAGAGAGGTCCAAGCAAGACGCGCCCCGAGGAGCGTCTTGCCACATGTCACTACTCGGTCTGACTGAGCGCCTCAGGGAGAGAGGTCCAAGCAAGACGCAACCCGAGGAGCGTCTTGCCACATGTCAACACTGGATCTGACTGAGTGCCTCCATGAGAGAAGCCCCAGCAAGACGCGCCCCGAGGAGCGTCTTGCCACATGTCACTACTCAGTCTGTTTGAGCGCCTCCAGGAGAGAGGCCCAAGCAAGACACGCCCCGAGGAGCGTCTTGACACATGTCAACACTGGGTCTGACTGACGGCCTCCATGAGAGAAGCCCAAGCAAGACGCGCCCCGAGGAGCGTCTTGCCACATGTCAACACTGGGTCTGATTGAGGGCCTTCTGGAGAGAGGCCCAAGCAAGACGCGCCCCGAGGAGCGTCTTGCCACATGTATACAATGGGTCTTACTGAGGGCCTCCAGGAGAGAGGCCCAAGCAAGATGCGCCCGGAGGAGCGTTTTGCCACATGTCAACACTGGGTCTCACAGAGGGCCTCCAGGAGAGAGGCCCAAGCAAGACGCACCCCGAGGAGCGTCTTGCCACATGTCAACACTGGGTCTGACAGAGGGCCTCTATGAGAGAGGCCCAAGCAAGACGCGCCCCGAGGAGCGTCTTGCCACATGTCACTACTCGGTCTGACTGAGCGCCTCCAGGAGAGAGGCCCAAGCAAGAAGTGCCCCGAGGAGCGTCTTGCCACATGTCAACAATGGGTCTGACTGAGGGCCTCCAGGAGAGAAGCCCAAGCAAGACGCGCCCCGTGGAGCGTCTTGCCACATGTCAACACTGGGTCTGACTTAGCGCCTCCAGGAGAGAGGCCCAAACAAGACGCGCCCCGAGGAGTGTCTTGCCACATGTCAACAATGGGTCTGACTGAGGGCCTCCAGGAGAGAAGCCCAAGCAAGACGCGCCCCGTGGAGCGTCTTGCCACATGTCAACACTGGGTCTTATTGAGGGCCTTCTGGAGAGAGGCCCAAGCAATACGCGCCCCGAGGAGCGTCTTGCCACATGTCAACAATGGGTCTTACTGAGGGCCTCCAGGAGAGAGGCCCAAGCAAGATGCGCCCGGAGGAGCGTCTTGCCACATGTCAACACTGGGTCTGACAGAGGGCCTCCAGGAGAGAGGCCCAAGCAAGACGCGCCCCGAGGAGCGTCTTGCCACATGTCACCTCTGGTTCTGACTGACCGCCTCCAGGAGAGAGGCCCAAGCAAGACGCGCCCCGAGGAGCGTCTTGCCACATGTCAACAATGGGTCTGACTGAGGGCCTCCAGGAGAGAAGCCCAAGCAAGACGCGCCCCGTGGAGCGTCTTGACACATGTCAACACTGGGTCTGACAGAGGGCCTCCAGGAGAGGGGCCCAAGAAAGATGCGCCCCGAGGAGCGTCTTGCCACATGTCACCACTGGGTCTGACTGAGCGCCTCCAGGAGAGAGGCCCAGGCAAGACGCGCCCCGAGGAGCGTCAGGCCACATGTCACTACTCAGTCTGACTGAGCGCCTCCAGGAGAGAGGCCCAAGCAAGACGCGCCCCGAGGAGCGTCTTGCCACGTGTCAACACTGGGTCTGATTGAGGGCCTTCTGGAGAGAGGCCCAAACAAGACGCACCACGAGGAGCGTCTTGCCACATGTCAACAATGGGTCTTACTGAGGGCCTCCAGGAGAGAAGCCCAAGCAAGACGCGCCCCGAGGAGCTTCTTGCCACATGTCAGCACTCGGTCTGACTGAGCGCCTCCAGGAGAGAGGCCAAAGCAAGACGCGCCCCGAGGAGCGTCTTGACACATGTCAACACTGGGTCTGACAGAGGGCCTCCATGAGAGAGGCCCAAGCAAGACGCGCCCCGAGGAGTGTCTTGCCACATGTCAACACTGGGTCTGACAGAGGGCCTCCAGGAGAGAGGCCCAAGCAAGACGCGCCCCGAGGAGTGTCTTGCCACATGTCACCACTTGGTCTGACTGAGCGCCTCCAGGAGAGAGGCCCAAGCAAGACGCGCCCCGAGGAGCGTCTTGCGACATGTCGCTACTCAGTCTAACTGAGCGCCTCCAGGAGAGAGGTCCAAGCAAGACGCGCCCCGAGGAGCGTCTTGCCACATGTCACTACTCGGTCTGACTGAGCGCCTCCAGGAGAGAGGCCCAAGCAAGACGTGCCCCGAGGAGCGTCTTGCCACATGTCAACAATGGGTCTGACTGAGCGCCTCCAGGAGAGAGGCCCAAGCAAGACGCGCCCCGAGGAGCGTCTTGCCACATGTCAACAATGGGTCTGACTGAGGGCCTCCAGGAGAGAAGCCCAAGCAAGAAGCGCCCCGAGGAGCGTCTTGCCACATGTCAACACTGGGTCTGACTGAGCGCCTCCAGGAGAGAGGCCCAAGCAAGACACGCCCCGAGGAGCGTCTTGACACATGTCAACACTGGGTCTGACTGAGGGCCTCCATGAGAGAAGCCCAAGCAAGACGCGCCCCGAGGAGAGTCTTGCCACATGTCAACACTGGGTTTGACAGAGGGCATCCAGGAGAGAGGCCCAAGCAATACGCGCCCCGAGGAGCGTCTTGCCACATGTCAACAATGGGTCTGACTGAGGGCCTCCAGGAGAGAAGCCAAAGCAAGACGCGCCCCGAGGAGCTTCTTTCCACATGTCAACAATGGGTCTTACTGAGGGCCTCCATGAGAGATGCCCAAGCAAGACGCGCCCCGAGGAGCGTCTTGCGACATGTCACTACTCGGTCTAACTGAGCGCCTCCAGGAGAGAGGTCCAAGCAAGACGCGCCCCGAGGAGCGTCTTGCCACATGTCACTACTCGGTCTGACTGAGCGCCTCCAGGAGAGAGGCCCAAGCAAGACGTGACCCGATGAGCGTCTTGCCACATGTCAACACTGGGTCTGACAGAGGGCATCCAGGAGAGAGGCCCAAGCAATACGCGCCCCGAGGAGCGTCTTGCCACATGTCAACAATGGGTCTGACTGAGGGCCTCCAGGAGAGAAGCCAAAGCAAGACGCGCCCCGAGGAGCTTCTTTCCACATGTCAACAATGGGTCTTACTGAGGGCCTCCATGAGAGAAGCCCAAGCAAGACGCGCCCCGAGGAGTGTCTTGCCACATGTCAACACTGTGTCTGAATGAGCGCCTCCAGGAGAGAGGCCCAAGCAAGACGCGCCCCGAGGAACGTCTTGCCACGTGTCAACACTGGGTCTGACTTAGCGCCTCCAGGAGAGAGGCCCAAGCAAGATGCGCCTCGAGGAGCGTCTTGCCACGTGTCACCACTGGGTCTCACTGAGCTCCTCCAGGAGAGAGGCCCAAGCAAGACGCGCCCAGAGGAGCGTCTTGCCACGTGTCACCACTGGGTCTGATTGAGCACCTCCAGGAGAGAGGCCCCAGCAAGACGCGCCCCGAGGAGCGTCTTGCCTTATGTCAGCACTCGGTCTGACTGAGCGCCTCCAGGAGAGAGGCCCAAGCAAGACGCGCCCCGAGGAGCGTCTTGCCAAATGTCACTACTCGGTCTGACTGAGCGCCTCCAGGAGGGAGGTCCAAGCAAGACGCGCCCCGAGGAGCGTCTTGCCACATGTCACTACTCGGTCTGACTGAGCGCCTCCAGGAGAGAGGCCCAAGCAAGACGTGCCCCGAGGAGCGTCTTGCCACATGTCAACAATGGGTCTGACTGAGGGCCTCCAGGAGAGAAGCCCAAGCAAGACGCGCCCAGAGGAGCGTCTTGCCACATGTCAACAATGGGTCTGACTGAGGGCCTCCAGGAGAGAAGCCCAAGCAAGAAGCGCCCCGAGGAGCGTCTTGCCACATGTCAACACTGGGTCTGACTGAGCGCCTCCAGGAGAGAGGCCCAAGCAAGACACGCCCCGAGGAGCGTCTTGACACATGTCAACACTGGGTCTGACTGAGGGCCTCCATGAGAGAAGCCCAAGCAAGACGCGCCCCGAGGAGAGTCTTGCCACATGTCAACACTGGGTCTGACAGAGGGCATCCAGGAGAGAGGCCCAAGCAATACGCGCCCCGAGGAGCGTCTTGCCACATGTCAACAATGGGTCTGACTGAGGGCCTCCAGGAGAGAAGCCAAAGCAAGACGCGCCCCGAGGAGCTTCTTTCCACATGTCAACAATGGGTCTTACTGAGGGCCTCCATGAGAGAAGCCCAAGCAAGACGCGCCCCGAGGGGCGTCTTGCGACATGTCACTACTCGGTCTAACTGAGCGCCTCCAGGAGAGAGGTCCAAGCAAGACACGCCCCGAGGAGCGTCTTGCCACATGTCACTACTCGGTCTGACTGAGCGCCTCCAGGAGAGAGGCCCAAGCAAGACGTGACACGAGGAGCGTCTTGCCACATGTCAACACTGGGTCTGACAGAGGGCATCCAGGAGAGAGGCCCAAGCAATACGCGCCCCGAGGAGCGTCTTGCCACATGTCAACAATGGGTCTGACTGAGGGCCTCCAGGAGAGAAGCCAAAGCAAGACGCGCCCAGAGGAGCTTCTTTCCACATGTCAACAATGGGTCTTACTGAGGGCCTCCATGAGAGAAGCCCAAGCAAGACGCGCCCCGAGGAGTGTCTTGCCACATGTCAACACTGTGTCTGACTGAGCGCCTCCAGGAGAGAGGCCCAAGCAAGACGCGCCCCGAGGAACGTCTTGCCACGTGTCAACACTGGGTCTGACTTAGCGCCTCCAGGAGAGAGGCCCAAGCAAGATGCGCCTCGAGGAGCGTCTTGCCACGTGTCACCACTGGGTCTGACTGAGCTCCTCCAGGAGAGAGGCCCAAGCAAGACGCGCCCAGAGGAGCGTCTTGCCACGTGTCACCACTGGGTCTGATTGAGCACCTCCAGGAGAGAGGCCCCAGCAAGACGCGCCCCGAGGAGCGTCTTGCCTTATGTCAGCACTCGGTCTGACTGAGCGCCTCCAGGAGGGAGGTCCAAGCAAGACGCGCCCCGAGGAGCGTCTTGCCACATGTCACTACTCGGTCTGACTGAGCGCCTCCAGGAGAGAGGCCCAAGCAAGACGTGCCCCGAGGAGCGTCTTGCCACATGTCAACAATGGGTCTGACTGAGGGCCTCCAGGAGAGAAGCCCAAGCAAGACGCGCCCAGAGGAGCGTCTTGCCACACGTCAACACTGGGTCTGACTGAGCGCCTCCAGGAGAGAGGCCAAAGCAAGACACGCCCTGAGGAGCGTCTTGACACATGTCAACACTGGGTCGGACTGAGGGCCTCCATGAGAGAAGCCCAAGCAAGACGCGCCCCGAGGAGAGTCTTGCCACATGTCAACACTCGGTCTGACAGAGGGCATTCAGGAGAGAGGCCCAAGCAATGAGCGCCCCGAGGAGCGTCTTGCCTTCTGTCAGCACTCGGTCTTACTGAGCGCCTCCATGAGAGAGGCCCAAGCAAGACGCGCCCCGAGGAGCGTCTTGCCACATGTCAACACTGGGTCTGACAGAGGGCCTCCAGGAGAGAGGCCCAAGCAAGACGCGCCCCGAGGAGCGTCTTGCCACATGTCACCTCTGGTTCTGACTGAGCGCCTCCAGGAGAGAGGCCCAAGCAAGACGGGCCCCAAGGAGCGTCTTGTCACATGTCAACACTGGGTCTGTCTGAGCGCCTCCAGGAGAGAAGCCCAAGCAAGACGCGCCCCAAGGAGCGTCTTGCCAAATGTCAGCACTCGGTCTGACTGAGCGCCTCCAGGAGAGAGGCCCAAGCAAGACGCGCCCCGAGGAGCGTCTTGCCACATGTCAACAATGGGTCTGACTGAGGGCCTCCAGGAGAGAAGCCCAAGCAACACGCGGCCCGAGGAGCGTCTTGCCACATGTCAGCACTCGGTCTGACTGAGCGCCTCCAGGAGAGAGGCCAAAGCAAGACGCGCCCCGAGGAGCGTCTTGACACATGTCAACACTGAGTCTGACAGAGGGCCTCCATGAGAGAGGCACAAGCAAGACGCGCCCCGAGGAGTGTCTTGCCACATGTCAACACTGGGTCTGACAGAGGGCCTCCAGGAGAGAGGCCCAAGCAAGACGCGCCCCGAGAAGTGTCTTGCCACATGTCACCACTTGGTCTGACTGAGCGCCTCCAGGAGAGAGGCCCAAGCAACACGCGCCCCGAGGAGCGTCAGACCGCATGTCACTACTCATTCTGACTGAGCGCCTCCAGGAGAGAGGCCCAAGCAAGACGCACCCCGAGGAGCGTCTTGCCACTTGTCAACACTGGGTCTGATTGAGGGCCTTCTGGAGAGAAGCCCAAGCAAGACGCGCCCCGAGGAGCGTCTTGCCACATGTCACCACTTGGTCTGACTGAGCGCCTCCAGGAGAGAGGCCCAAGCAACACGCGCCCCGAGGAGCGTCAGGCCACATGTCACTACTCAGTCTGACTGAGCGCCTCCAGGAGAGAGGCCCAAGCAAGACGCGCCCCGAGGAGCGTCTTGCCACATGTCAACAATGGGTCTTACTGAGGGCCTCCAGGAGAGAAGCCCAAGCAAGACGCGCCCTGAGGAGCTTCTTGCCACATGTCAGCACTCGGTCTGACTGAGCGCCTCCAGGAGAGAGGCCAAATTAAGACGCGCCCCGAGGAGCGTCAGGCCACATGTCACTACTCAGTCTGACTGAGCGCCTCCAGGAGAGAGGCCCAAGCAAGACGCGCCCCGAGGAGCGTCTTGCCACGTGTCAACACTGGGTCTGATTGAGGGCCTTCTGGAGAGAGGCCCAAACAAGACGCACCACGAGGAGCGTCTTGCCACATGTCAACAATGGGTCTTACTGAGGGCCTCCAGGAGAGAAGCCCAAGCAAGACGCGCCCCGAGGAGCTTCTTGCCACATGTCAGCACTCGGTCTGACTGAGCGCCTCCAGGAGAGAGGCCAAAGCAAGACGCGCCCCGAGGAGCGTCTTGACACATGTCAACACTGGGTCTGACAGAGGGCCTCCATGAGAGAGGCCCAAGCAAGACGCGCCCCGAGGAGTGTCTTGCCACATGTCAACACTGGGTCTGACAGAGGGCCTCCAGGAGAGAGGCCCAAGCAAGACGCGCCCCGAGGAGTGTCTTGCCACATGTCACCACTTGGTCTGACTGAGCGCCTCCAGGAGAGAGGCCCAAGCAAGACGCGCCCCGAGGAGCGTCTTGCGACATGTCGCTACTCAGTCTAACTGAGCGCCTCCAGGAGAGAGGTCCAAGCAAGACGCGCCCCGAGGAGCGTCTTGCCACATGTCACTACTCGGTCTGACTGAGCGCCTCCAGGAGAGAGGCCCAAGCAAGACGTGCCCCGAGGAGCGTCTTGCCACATGTCAACAATGGGTCTGACTGAGCGCCTCCAGGAGAGAGGCCCAAGCAAGACGCGCCCCGAGGAGCGTCTTGCCACATGTCAACAATGGGTCTGACTGAGGGCCTCCAGGAGAGAAGCCCAAGCAAGAAGCGCCCCGAGGAGCGTCTTGCCACATGTCAACACTGGGTCTGACTGAGCGCCTCCAGGAGAGAGGCCCAAGCAAGACACGCCCCGAGGAGCGTCTTGACACATGTCAACACTGGGTCTGACTGAGGGCCTCCATGAGAGAAGCCCAAGCAAGACGCGCCCCGAGGAGAGTCTTGCCACATGTCAACACTGGGTCTGACAGAGGGCATCCAGGAGAGAGGCCCAAGCAATACGCGCCCCGAGGAGCGTCTTGCCACATGTCAACAATGGGTCTGACTGAGGGCCTCCAGGAGAGAAGCCAAAGCAAGACGCGCCCCGAGGAGCTTCTTTCCACATGTCAACAATGGGTCTTACTGAGGGCCTCCATGAGAGATGCCCAAGCAAGACGCGCCCCGAGGAGCGTCTTGCGACATGTCACTACTCGGTCTAACTGAGCGCCTCCAGGAGAGAGGTCCAAGCAAGACGCGCCCCGAGGAGCGTCTTGCCACATGTCACTACTCGGTCTGACTGAGCGCCTCCAGGAGAGAGGCCCAAGCAAGACGTGACCCGATGAGCGTCTTGCCACATGTCAACACTGGGTCTGACAGAGGGCATCCAGGAGAGAGGCCCAAGCAATACGCGCCCCGAGGAGCGTCTTGCCACATGTCAACAATGGGTCTGACTGAGGGCCTCCAGGAGAGAAGCCAAAGCAAGACGCGCCCCGAGGAGCTTCTTTCCACATGTCAACAATGGGTCTTACTGAGGGCCTCCATGAGAGAAGCCCAAGCAAGACGCGCCCCGAGGAGTGTCTTGCCACATGTCAACACTGTGTCTGAATGAGCGCCTCCAGGAGAGAGGCCCAAGCAAGACGCGCCCCGAGGAACGTCTTGCCACGTGTCAACACTGGGTCTGACTTAGCGCCTCCAGGAGAGAGGCCCAAGCAAGATGCGCCTCGAGGAGCGTCTTGCCACGTGTCACCACTGGGTCTGACTGAGCTCCTCCAGGAGAGAGGCCCAAGCAAGACGCGCCCAGAGGAGCGTCTTGCCACGTGTCACCACTGGGTCTGATTGAGCACCTCCAGGAGAGAGGCCCCAGCAAGACGCGCCCCGAGGAGCGTCTTGCCTTATGTCAGCACTCGGTCTGACTGAGCGCCTCCAGGAGAGAGGCCCAAGCAAGACGCGCCCCGAGGAGCGTCTTGCCAAATGTCACTACTCGGTCTGACTGAGCGCCTCCAGGAGGGAGGTCCAAGCAAGACGCGCCCCGAGGAGCGTCTTGCCACATGTCACTACTCGGTCTGACTGAGCGCCTCCAGGAGAGAGGCCCAAGCAAGACGTGCCCCGAGGAGCGTCTTGCCACATGTCAACAATGGGTCTGACTGAGGGCCTCCAGGAGAGAAGCCCAAGCAAGACGCGCCCAGAGGAGCGTCTTGCCACATGTCAACAATGGGTCTGACTGAGGGCCTCCAGGAGAGAAGCCCAAGCAAGAAGCGCCCCGAGGAGCGTCTTGCCACATGTCAACACTGGGTCTGACTGAGCGCCTCCAGGAGAGAGGCCCAAGCAAGACACGCCCCGAGGAGCGTCTTGACACATGTCAACACTGGGTCTGACTGAGGGCCTCCATGAGAGAAGCCCAAGCAAGACGCGCCCCGAGGAGAGTCTTGCCACATGTCAACACTGGGTCTGACAGAGGGCATCCAGGAGAGAGGCCCAAGCAATACGCGCCCCGAGGAGCGTCTTGCCACATGTCAACAATGGGTCTGACTGAGGGCCTCCAGGAGAGAAGCCAAAGCAAGACGCGCCCCGAGGAGCTTCTTTCCACATGTCAACAATGGGTCTTACTGAGGGCCTCCATGAGAGAAGCCCAAGCAAGACGCGCCCCGAGGGGCGTCTTGCGACATGTCACTACTCGGTCTAACTGAGCGCCTCCAGGAGAGAGGTCCAAGCAAGACACGCCCCGAGGAGCGTCTTGCCACATGTCACTACTCGGTCTGACTGAGCGCCTCCAGGAGAGAGGCCCAAGCAAGACGTGACACGAGGAGCGTCTTGCCACATGTCAACACTGGGTCTGACAGAGGGCATCCAGGAGAGAGGCCCAAGCAATACGCGCCCCGAGGAGCGTCTTGCCACATGTCAACAATGGGTCTGACTGAGGGCCTCCAGGAGAGAAGCCAAAGCAAGACGCGCCCAGAGGCGTTTCTTTCCACATGTCAACAATGGGTCTTACTGAGGGCCTCCATGAGAGAAGCCCAAGCAAGACGCGCCCCGAGGAGTGTCTTGCCACATGTCAACACTGTGTCTGACTGAGCGCCTCCAGGAGAGAGGCCCAAGCAAGACGCGCCCCGAGGAACGTCTTGCCACGTGTCAACACTGGGTCTGACTTAGCGCCTCCAGGAGAGAGGCCCAAGCAAGATGCGCCTCGAGGAGCGTCTTGCCACGTGTCACCACTGGGTCTGACTGAGCTCCTCCAGGAGAGAGGCCCAAGCAAGACGCGCCCAGAGGAGCGTCTTGCCACATGTCACCACTGGGTCTGATTGAGCACCTCCAGGAGAGAGGCCCCAGCAAGACGCGCCCCGAGGAGCGTCTTGCCTTATGTCAGCACTCGGTCTGACTGAGCGCCTCCAGGAGGGAGGTCCAAGCAAGACGCGCCCCGAGGAGCGTCTTGCCACATGTCACTACTCGGTCTGACTGAGCGCCTCCAGGAGAGAGGCCCAAGCAAGACGTGCCCCGAGGAGCGTCTTGCCACATGTCAACAATGGGTCTGACTGAGGGCCTCCAGGAGAGAAGCCCAAGCAAGACGCGCCCAGAGGAGCGTCTTGCCACACGTCAACACTGGGTCTGACTGAGCGCCTCCAGGAGAGAGGCCAAAGCAAGACACGCCCTGAGGAGCGTCTTGACACATGTCAACACTGGGTCGGACTGAGGGCCTCCATGAGAGAAGCCCAAGCAAGACGCGCCCCGAGGAGAGTCTTGCCACATGTCAACACTCGGTCTGACAGAGGGCATTCAGGAGAGAGGCCCAAGCAATGAGCGCCCCGAGGAGCGTCTTGCCTTCTGTCAGCACTCGGTCTTACTGAGCGCCTCCATGAGAGAGGCCCAAGCAAGACGCGCCCCGAGGAGCGTCTTGCCACATGTCAACACTGGGTCTGACAGAGGGCCTCCAGGAGAGAGGCCCAAGCAAGACGCGCCCCGAGGAGCGTCTTGCCACATGTCACCTCTGGTTCTGACTGAGCGCCTCCAGGAGAGAGGCCCAAGCAAGACGGGCCCCAAGGAGCGTCTTGTCACATGTCAACACTGGGTCTGTCTGAGCGCCTCCAGGAGAGAAGCCCAAGCAAGACGCGCCCCAAGGAGCGTCTTGCCAAATGTCAGCACTCGGTCTGACTGAGCGCCTCCAGGAGAGAGGCCCAAGCAAGACGCGCCCCGAGGAGCGTCTTGCCACATGTCAACAATGGGTCTGACTGAGGGCCTCCAGGAGAGAAGCCCAAGCAACACGCGGCCCGAGGAGCGTCTTGCCACATGTCAGCACTCGGTCTGACTGAGCGCCTCCAGGAGAGAGGCCAAAGCAAGACGCGCCCCGAGGAGCGTCTTGACACATGTCAACACTGAGTCTGACAGAGGGCCTCCATGAGAGAGGCACAAGCAAGACGCGCCCCGAGGAGTGTCTTGCCACATGTCAACACTGGGTCTGACAGAGGGCCTCCAGGAGAGAGGCCCAAGCAAGACGCGCCCCGAGAAGTGTCTTGCCACATGTCACCACTTGGTCTGACTGAGCGCCTCCAGGAGAGAGGCCCAAGCAACACGCGCCCCGAGGAGCGTCAGACCGCATGTCACTACTCATTCTGACTGAGCGCCTCCAGGAGAGAGGCCCAAGCAAGACGCACCCCGAGGAGCGTCTTGCCACTTGTCAACACTGGGTCTGATTGAGGGCCTTCTGGAGAGAAGCCCAAGCAAGACGCGCCCCGAGGAGCGTCTTGCCACATGTCACCACTTGGTCTGACTGAGCGCCTCCAGGAGAGAGGCCCAAGCAACACGCGCCCCGAGGAGCGTCAGGCCACATGTCACTACTCAGTCTGACTGAGCGCCTCCAGGAGAGAGGCCCAAGCAAGACGCGCCCCGAGGAGCGTCTTGCCACATGTCAACAATGGGTCTTACTGAGGGCCTCCAGGAGAGAAGCCCAAGCAAGACGCGCCCTGAGGAGCTTCTTGCCACATGTCAGCACTCGGTCTGACTGAGCGCCTCCAGGAGAGAGGCCAAATTAAGACGCGCCCCGAGGAGCGTCTTGACACATGTCAACACTGGGTCTGACAGAGGGCCTCCATGAGAGAGGCCCAAGCAAGATGCGCCCCGAGGAGTGTCTTGCCACATGTCAACACTGGGTCTGACAGAGGGCCTCCAGGAGAGAGGCCCAAGCAAGACGCGCCCCGAGGAGTGTCTTGCCACATGTCACCACTTGGTCTGACTGAGCGCCTCCAGGAGAGAGGCCCAAGCAAGACGCGCCCCGAGGAGCGTCTTGCCACGTGTCAACACTGGGTCTGATTGAGGGCCTTCTGGAGAGAGGCCCAAGCAAGACGCGCCCCGAGGAGCGTCTTGCCACATGTCAACAATGGTTCTTACTGAGGGCCTCCAGGTGAGAAGCCCAAGCAAGACGCGCCCCGAGGAGCTTCTTGCCACATGTCAGCACTCGGTCAGACTGAGCGCCTCCAGGAGAGAGGCCAAAGCAAGACGCCCCCCGAGGAGCGTCTTGACACATGTCAACACTGGGTCTGACAGAGGGCCTCCATGAGAGAGGCCCAAGCAAGACGCGCCCCGAGGAGTGTCTTGCCAAATGTCAACACTGGGTCTGACTGAGCGCCTCAGGGAGAGAGGTCCAAGCAAGACGCGCCCCGAGGAGCGTCTTGCCACATGTCACTACTCGGTCTGACTGAGCGCCTCAGGGAGAGAGGTCCAAGCAAGACGCGCCCCGAGGAGCGTCTTGCCACATGTCACTACTCGGTCTGACTGAGCGCCTCAGGGAGAGAGGTCCAAGCAAGACGCGCCCCGAGGAGCGTCTTGCCACATGTCAACACTGGATCTGACTGAGTGCCTCCATGAGAGAAGCCCCAGCAAGACGCGCCCCGAGGAGCGTCTTGCCACATGTCACTACTCGGTCTGTTTGAGCGCCTCCAGGAGAGAGGCCCAAGCAAGACACGCCCCGAGGAGCGTCTTGACACATGTCAACACTGGGTCTGACTGAGGGCCTCCATGAGAGAAGCCCAAGCAAGACGCGCCCCGAGGAGCGTCTTGCCACATGTCAACACTGGGTCTGATTGAGGGCCTTCTGGAGAGAGGCCCAAGCAAGACGCGCCCCGAGGAGCGTCTTGCCACATGTATACAATGGGTCTTACTGAGGGCCTCCAGGAGAGAGGCCCAAGCAAGATGCGCCCGGAGAAGCGTTTTGCCACATGTCAACACTGGGTCTGACAGAGGGCCTCCAGGAGAGAGGCCCAAGCAAGACGCACCCCGAGGAGCGTCTTGCCACATGTCACCTCTGGTTCTGACTGAGCGCCTCCAGGAGAGAGGCCCAAGCAAGACGCGCCCCGAGGAGTGTCTTGCCACATGTCAACACTGGGTCTGACAGAGGGCCTCCATGAGAGAGGCCCAAGCAAGACGCGCCCCGAGGAGCGTCTTGCGACATGTCACTACTCGGTCTAACTGAGCGCCTCCAGGAGAGAGGTCCAAGCAAGACGCGCCCCGAGGAGCGTCTTGCCACATGTCACAACTCGGTCTGACTGAGCGCCTCCAGGAGAGAGGCCCAAGCAAGACGTGCCCCGAGGAGCGTCTTGCCACATGTCAACAATGGGTCTGACTGAGGGCCTCCAGGAGAGAAGCCCAAGCAAGACGCGCCCCGTGGAGCGTCTTGACACATGTCAACACTGGGTCTGACAGAGGGCCTCCATGAGAGAGGCCCAAGCAAGACGCGCCCCGAGGAGCGTCTTGCCAAATGTCAGCACTCGGTCTGACTGAGCGCCTCCAGGAGAGAGGCCCAAGCAAGACGCGCCCCGAGGAGCGTCTTGCCACATGTCAACAATGGGTCTGACTGAGGGCCTCCAGGAGAGAAGCCCAAGCAACACGCGGCCCGAGGAGCGTCTTGCCACATGTCAGCACTCGGTCTGACTGAGCGCCTCCAGGAGAGAGGCCAAAGCAAGACGCGCCCCGAGGAGCGTCTTGACACATGTCAACACTGAGTCTGACAGAGGGCCTCCATGAGAGAGGCCCAAGCAAGACGCGCCCCGAGGAGTGTCTTGCCACATGTCAACACTGGGTCTGACAGAGGGCCTCCAGGAGAGAGGCCCAAGCAAGACGCGCCCCGAGAAGTGTCTTGCCACATGTCACCACTTGGTCTGACTGAGCGCCTCCAGGAGAGAGGCCCAAGCAACACGCGCCCCGAGGAGCGTCAGACCGCATGTCACTACTCATTCTGACTGAGCGCCTCCAGGAGAGAGGCCCAAGCAAGACGCGCCCCGAGGAGCGTCTTGCCACTTGTCAACACTGGGTCTGATTGAGGGCCTTCTGGAGAGAAGCCCAAGCAAGACGCGCCCCGAGGAGCGTCTTGCCACATGTCACCACTTGGTCTGACTGAGCTCCTCCAGGAGAGAGGCCCAAGCAACACGCGCCCCGAGGAGCGTCAGGCCACATGTCACTACTCAGTCTGACTGAGCGCCTCCAGGAGAGAGGCCCAAGCAAGACGCGCCCCGAGGAGCGTCTTGCCACATGTCAACAATGGGTCTTACTGAGGGCCTCCAGGAGAGAAGCCCAAGCAAGACGCGCCCTGAGGAGCTTCTTGCCACATGTCAGCACTCGGTCTGACTGAGCGCCTCCAGGAGAGAGGCCAAATTAAGACGCGCCCCGAGGAGCGTCTTGACACATGTCAACACTGGGTCTGACAGAGGGCCTCCATGAGAGAGGCCCAAGCAAGACGCGCCCCGAGGAGTGTCTTGCCACATGTCAACACTGGGTCTGACAGAGGGCCTCCAGGAGAGAGGCCCAAGCAAGACGCGCCCCGAGGAGTGTCTTGCCACATGTCACCACTTGGTCTGACTGAGCGCCTCCAGGAGAGAGGCCCAAGCAAGACGCGCCCCGTGGAGCGTCTTGCCACGTGTCAACACTGGGTCTGATTGAGGGCCTTCTGGAGAGAGGCCCAAGCAAGACGCGCCCCGAGGAGCGTCTTGCCACATGTCAACAATGGTTCTTACTGAGGGCCTCCAGGTGAGAAGCCCAAGCAAGACGCGCCCCGAGGAGCTTCTTGCCACATGTCAGCACTCGGTCAGACTGAGCGCCTCCAGGAGAGAGGCCAAAGCAAGACGCCCCCCGAGGAGCGTCTTGACACATGTCAACACTGGGTCTGACAGAGGGCCTCCATGAGAGAGGCCCAAGCAAGACGCGCCCCGAGGAGTGTCTTGCCAAATGTCAACACTGGGTCTGACTGAGCGCCTCAGGGAGAGAGGTCCAAGCAAGACGCGCCCCGAGGAGCGTCTTGCCACATGTCACTACTCGGTCTGACTGAGCGCCTCAGGGAGAGAGGTCCAAGCAAGACGCGCCCCGAGGAGCGTCTTGCCACATGTCACTACTCGGTCTGACTGAGCGCCTCAGGGAGAGAGGTCCAAGCAAGACGCGCCCCGAGGAGCGTCTTGCCACATGTCAACACTGGATCTGACTGAGTGCCTCCATGAGAGAAGCCCCAGCAAGACGCGCCCCGAGGAGCGTCTTGCCACATGTCACTACTCGGTCTGTTTGAGCGCCTCCAGGAGAGAGGCCCAAGCAAGACACGCCCCGAGGAGCGTCTTGACACATGTCAACACTGGGTCTGACTGAGGGCCTCCATGAGAGAAGCCCAAGCAAGACGCGCCCCGAGGAGCGTCTTGCCACATGTCAACACTGGGTCTGATTGAGGGCCTTCTGGAGAGAGGCCCAAGCAAGACGCGCCCCGAGGAGCGTCTTGCCACATGTATACAATGGGTCTTACTGAGGGCCTCCAGGAGAGAGGCCCAAGCAAGATGCGCCCGGAGAAGCGTTTTGCCACATGTCAACACTGGGTCTGACAGAGGGCCTCCAGGAGAGAGGCCCAAGCAAGACGCACCCCGAGGAGCGTCTTGCCACATGTCACCTCTGGTTCTGACTGAGCGCCTCCAGGAGAGAGGCCCAAGCAAGACGCGCCCCGAGGAGTGTCTTGCCACATGTCAACACTGGGTCTGACAGAGGGCCTCCATGAGAGAGGCCCAAGCAAGACGCGCCCCGAGGAGCGTCTTGCGACATGTCACTACTCGGTCTAACTGAGCGCCTCCAGGAGAGAGGTCCAAGCAAGACGCGCCCCGAGGAGCGTCTTGCCACATGTCACAACTCGGTCTGACTGAGCGCCTCCAGGAGAGAGGCCCAAGCAAGACGTGCCCCGATGAGCGTCTTGCCACATGTCAACAATGGGTCTGACTGAGGGCCTCCAGGAGAGAAGCCCAAGCAAGACGCGCCCCGTGGAGCGTCTTGACACATGTCAACACTGGGTCTGACTGAGCGCCTCCAGGAGAGAGGCCCAAGCAAGACGCGCCCCGAGGAGCGTCTTGCCACATGTCAACAATGGGTCTGACTGAGGGCCTCCAGGAGAGAAGCCCAAGCAAGACGCGCCCCGTGGAGCGTCTTGCCACATGTAAACACTGGGTCTTATTGAGGGCCTTCTGGAGAGACGCCCAAGCAATACGCGCCCCGAGGAGCGTCTTGCCACATGTCAACAATGGGTCTTACTGAGGGCCTCCAGGAGAGAGGCCCAAGCTAGATGCGCCCGGAGGAGCGTCTTGCCACATGTCAACACTGGGTCTGACAGAGGGCCTCCAGGAGAGAGGCCCAAGCAAGACGCGCCCCGAGGAGCGTCTTGCCACATGTCACCTCTGGTTCTGACTGAGCGCCTCCAGGAGAGAGGTCCAAGCAAGACGTGCCCCGAGGAGCGTCTTGCCACATGTCAACAATGGGTCTGACTGAGGGCCTCCAGGAGAGAAGCCCAAGCAAGACGCACCCCGTGGAGCGTCTTGACACATGTCAACACTGGGTCTGACAGAGGGCCTCCATGAGAGAAGCCCAAGCAAGACGCGCCCCGAGGAGCGTCTTGCCACATGTCAACACTGGGTCTGATTGAGGGCCTTCTGGAGAGAGGCCCAAGCAAGACGCGCCTCGAGGAGCGTCTTGCCACACGTATACAATGGGTCTTACTGAGGGCCTCCAGGAGAGAGGCCCAAGCAAGATGCGCCCGGAGGAGCGTTTTGCCACATGTCAACACTGGGTCTGACAGAGGGCCTCCAGGAGAGAGGCCCAAGCAAGACGCACCCCGAGGAGCGTCTTGCCACATGTCACCTCTGGTTCTGACTGAGCGCCTCCAGGAGAGAGGCCCAAGCAAGACGCGCCCCGAGGAGCGTCTTGCCACATGTCAACACTGGGTCTGACAGAGGGCCTCCATGAGAGAGGCCCAAGCAAGACGCGCCCCGAGGAGCGTCTTGCCACATGTCACTACTCGGTCTGACTGAGCGCCTCCAGGAGAGAGGCCCAAGCAAGACGTGCCCCGAGGAGCGTCTTGCCACATGTCAACAATGGGTCTGACTGAGGGCCTCCAGGAGAGAAGCCCAAGCAAGACGCGCCCCGTGGAGCGTCTTGCCACATGTCAACACTGGGTCTGACTGAGCGCCTCCAGGAGAGAGGCCCAAGCAAGACGCGCCCCGAGGAGCGTCTTGCCACATGTCAACAATGGGTCTGACTGAGGGCCTCCAGGAGAGAAGCCCAAGCAAGACGCGCCCCGTGGAGCTTCTTGCCACATGTCAGCACTCGGTCTGACTGAGCGCCTCCAGGAGAGAGGCCAAAGCAAGACGCGCCCCGGGGAGCGTCTTGACACATGTCAACACTGGGTCTGACAGAGGGCCTCCATGAGAGAGGCCCAAGCAAGACGCGCCCCGAGGAGTGTCTTGCCACATGTCAACACTGGGTCTGACAGAGGGCCTCCAGGAGAGAGGCCCAAGCAATACGCGCCCCGAGGAGTGTCTTGCCACATGTCACCACTTGGTCTGACTGAGCGCCTCCAGGAGAGAGGCCCAAGCAAGACGCGCCCCGAGGAGCGTCTTGCCACGTGTCAACACTGGGTCTGATTGAGGGCCTTCTGGAGAGAGGCCCAAGCAAGACGCGCCCCGAGGAGCGTCTTGCCACATGTCAACAATGGTTCTTACTGAGAGCCTCCAGGTGAGAAGCCCAAGCAAGACGCGCCCCGAGGAGCTTCTTGCCACATGTCAGCACTCGGTCAGACTGAGCACCTCCAGGAGAGAGGCCAAAGCAAGACGCCCCCCGAGGAGCGTCTTGACACATGTCAACACTGGGTCTGACAGAGGGCCTCCATGAGAGAGGCCCAAGCAAGACGCGCCCCGAGGAGTGTCTTGCCAAATGTCAACACTGGGTCTGACTGAGCGCCTCAGGGAGAGAGGTCCAAGCAAGACGCGCCCCGAGGAGCGTCTTGCCACATGTCACTACTCGGTATGACTGAGCGCCTCAGGGAGAGAGGTCCAAGCAAGACGCGCCCCGAGGAGCGTCTTGCCACATGTCAACACTGGGTCTGACTGAGTGCCTCCATGAGAGAAGCCCCAGCAAGACGCGCCCCGAGGAGCGTCTTGCCACATGTCACTACTCGGTCTGTTTGAGCGCCTCCAGGAGAGAGGCCCAAGCAAGACACGCCCCGAGGAGCGTCTTGACACATGTCAACACTGGGTCTGACTGAGGGCCTCCATGAGAGAAGCCCAAGCAAGACGCGCCCCGAGGAGCGTCTTGCCACATGTCAACACTGGGTCTGATTGAGGGCCTTCTGGAGAGAGGCCCAAGCAAGACGTGCCCCGAGGAGCGTCTTGCCACATGTATACAATGGGTCTTACTGAGGGCCTCCAGGAGAGAGGCCCAAGCAAGATGCGCCCGGAGGAGCGTTTTGCCACATGTCAACACTGGGTCTGACAGAGGGCCTCCAGGAGAGAGGCCCAAGCAAGACGCACCCCGAGGAGCGTCTTGCCACATGTCACCTCTGGTTCTGACTGAGCGCCTCCAGGAGAGAGGCCCAAGCAAGACGCGCCCCGAGGAGCGTCTTGCCACTTGTCAACACTGGGTCTGACAGAGGGCCTCCATGAGAGAGGCCCAAGCAAGACGCGCCCCGAGGAGCGTCTTGCGACATGTCACTACTCGGTCTAACTGAGCGCCTCCAGGAGAGAGGTCCAAGCAAGACGCGCCCCGGGGAGCGTCTTGCCACATGTCACAACTCGGTCTGACTGAGCGCCTCCAGGAGAGAGGCCCAAGCAAGACGTGCCCCGAGGAGCGTCTTGCCACATGTCAACAATGGGTCTGACTGAGGGCCTCCAGGAGAGAAGCCCAAGCAAGACGCGCCCCGTGGAGCGTCTTGCCACATGTCAACACTGGGTCTGACTGAGCGCCTCCAGGAGAGAGGCCCAAGCAAGACGCGCCCCGAGGAGCGTCTTGCCACATGTCAACAATGGGTCTGACTGAGGGCCTTCTGGAGAGACGCCCAAGCAATACGCGCCCCGAGGAGCGTCTTGCCACATGTCAACAATGGGTCTTACTGAGGGCCTCCAGGAGAGAGGCCCAAGCAAGATGCGCCCGAAGGAGCGTCTTGCCACATGTCAACACTGGGTCTGACAGAGGGCCTCCAGGAGAGAGGCCCAAGCAAGACGCGCCCCGAGGAGCGTCTTGCCACATGTCACCTCTGGTTCTGACTGAGCGACTCCAGGAGAGAGGTCCAAGCAAGACGCGCCCCGAGGAGCGTCTTGCCACATGTCAACAATGGGTCTGACTGAGGGCCTCCAGGAGAGAAGCCTAAGCAAGACGTGCCCCGTGGAGCGTCTTGACACATGTCAACACTGGGTCTGACAGAGGGCCTCCATGAGAGAAGCTCAAGCAAGACGCGCCCCGAGGAGCGTCTTGCCACATGTCAACACTGGGTCTGATTGAGGGCCTTCTGGAGAGAGGCCCAAGCAAGACGCGCCTCGAGGAGCGTCTTGCCACACGTATACAATGGGTCTTACTGAGGGCCTCCAGGAGAGAGGCCCAAGCAAGATGCGCCCGGAGGAGCGTTTTGCCACATGTCAACACTGGGTCTGACAGAGGGCCTCCAGGAGAGAGGCCCAAGCAAGACGCACCCCGAGGAGCGTCTTGCCACATGTCACCTCTGGTTCTGACTGAGCGCCTCCAGGAGAGAGGCCCAAGCAAGACGCGCCCCGAGGAGCGTCTTGCCACATGTCAACACTGGGTCTGACAGAGGGCCTCCATGAGAGAGGCCCAAGCAAGACGCGCCCCGAGGAGCGTCTTGCCACATGTCACTACTCGGTCTGACTGAGCGCCTCCAGGAGAGAGGCCCAAGCAAGACGTGCCCCGAGGAGCGTCTTGCCACATGTCAACAATGGGTCTGACTGAGGGCCTCCAGGAGAGAAGCCCAAGCAAGACGCGCCCCGTGGAGCGTCTTGCCACATGTCAACACTGGGTCTGACTGAGCGCCTCCAGGAGAGAGGCCCAAGCAAGACGCGCCCCGAGGAGCGTCTTGCCACATGTCAACAATGGGTCTGACTGAGGGCCTCCAGGAGAGAAGCCCAAGCAAGACGCGCCCCGTGGAGCTTCTTGCCACATGTCAGCACTCGGTCTGACTGAGCGCCTCCAGGAGAGAGGCCAAAGCAAGACGCGCCCCGGGGAGCGTCTTGACACATGTCAACACTGGGTCTGACAGAGGGCCTCCATGAGAGAGGCCCAAGCAAGACGCGCCCCGAGGAGTGTCTTGCCACATGTCAACACTGGGTCTGACAGAGGGCCTCCAGGAGAGAGGCCCAAGCAAGACGCGCCCCGAGGAGTGTCTTGCCACATGTCACCACTTGGTCTGACTGAGCGCCTCCAGGAGAGAGGCCCAAGCAAGACGCGCCCCGAGGAGCGTCTTGCCACGTGTCAACACTGGGTCTGATTGAGGGCCTTCTGGAGAGAGGCCCAAGCAAGACGCGCCCCGAGGAGCGTCTTGCCACATGTCAACAATGGTTCTTACTGAGAGCCTCCAGGTGAGAAGCCCAAGCAAGACGCGCCCCGAGGAGCTTCTTGCCACATGTCAGCACTCGGTCAGACTGAGCACCTCCAGGAGAGAGGCCAAAGCAAGACGCCCCCCGAGGAGCGTCTTGACACATGTCAACACTGGGTCTGACAGAGGGCCTCCATGAGAGAGGCCCAAGCAAGACGCGCCCCGAGGAGTGTCTTGCCAAATGTCAACACTGGGTCTGACTGAGCGCCTCAGGGAGAGAGGTCCAAGCAAGACGCGCCCCGAGGAGCGTCTTGCCACATGTCACTACTCGGTCTGACTGAGCGCCTCAGGGAGAGAGGTCCAAGCAAGACGCGCCCCGAGGAACGTCTTGCCACATGTCAACACTGGATCTGACTGAGTGCCTCCATGAGAGAAGCCCCAGCAAGACGCGCCCCGAGGAGCGTCTTGCCACATGTCAACACTGGGTCTGATTGAGGGCCTTCTGGAGAGAGGCCCAAGCAAGACGCGCCCCGAGGAGCGTCTTGCCACATGTATACAATGGGTCTTACTGAGGGCCTCCAGGAGAGAGGCCCAAGCAAGATGCGCCCGGAGGAGCGTTTTGCCACATGTCAACACTGGGTCTGACAGAGGGCCTCCAGGAGAGAGGCCCAAGCAAGACGCACCCCGAGGAGCGTCTTGCCACATGTCACCTCTGGTTCTGACTGAGCGCCTCCAGGAGAGAGGCCCAAGCAAGACGCGCCCCGAGGAGCGTCTTGCCACTTGTCAACACTGGGTCTGAGAGAGGGCCTCCATGAGAGAGGCCCAAGCAAGACGCGCCCCGAGGAGCGTCTTGCGACATGTCACTACTCGGTCTAACTGAGCGCCTCCAGGAGAGAGGTCCAAGCAAGACGCGCCCCGGGGAGCGTCTTGCCACATGTCACAACTCGGTCTGACTGAGCGCCTCCAGGAGAGAGGCCCAAGCAAGACGTGCCCCGAGGAGCGTCTTGCCACATGTCAACAATGGGTCTGATTGAGGGCCTTCTGGAGAGAGGCCCAAGCAAGACGCGCCCCGAGGAGCGTCTTGCCACATGTCAACACTGGGTCTGACAGAGGGCCTCCATGAGAGAGGCCCAAGCAAGACGCGCCCCGAGGAGCGTCTTGCCACATGTCACTACTCGGTCTGACTGAGCGCCTCCAGGAGAGAGGCCCAAGCAAGACGTGCCCCGAGGAGCGTCTTGCCACATGTCAACAATGGGTCTGACTGAGGGCCTCCAGGAGAGAAGCCCAAGCAAGACGCGCCCCGTGGAGCGTCTTGCCACATGTCAACACTGGGTCTGACTGAGCGCCTCCAGGAGAGAGGCCCAAGCAAGACGCGCCCCGAGGAGCGTCTTGCCACATGTCAACAATGGGTCTGACTGAGGGCCTCCAGGAGAGAAGCCCAAGCAAGACGCGCCCCGTGGAGCGTCTTGCCACATGTCAACACTGGGTCTTATTGAGGGCCTTCTGGAGAGAGGCCCAAGCAATACGCGCCCCGAGGAGCGTCTTGCCACATGTCAACAATGGGTCTTACTGAGGGCCTCCAGGAGAGAGGCCCAAGCAAGATGCGCCCGGAGGAGCGTCTTGCCACATGTCAACACTGGGTCTGACAGAGGGCCTCCAGGAGAGAGGCCCAAGCAAGACGCGCCCCGAGGAGCGTCTTGCCACATGTCACCTCTGGTTCTGACTGAGCGCCTCCAGGAGAGAGGCCCAAGCAAGACGCGGCCCGAGGAGCGTCTTGCCACATGTCAACAATGGGTCTGACTGAGGGCCTCCAGGAGAGAAGCCCAAGCAAGACGCGCCCCGTGGAGCGTCTTGACATATGTCAACACTGGGTCTGACAGAGGGCCTCCAGGAGAGGGGCCCAAGAAAGACGCGCCCCGAGGAGTGTCTTGCCACATGTCACCACTGGGTCTGACTGAGCGCCTCCAGGAGAGAGGCCCAGGCAAGACGCGCCCCGAGGAGCGTCAGGCCACATGTCACTACTCAGTCTGACTGAGCCCCTCCAGGAGAGAGGCCCAAGCAAGACGCGCCCCGAGGAGCGTCTTGCCACGTGTCAACACTGGGTCTGATTGAGGGCCTTCTGGAGAGAGGCCCAAGCAAGACGCACCACGAGGAGCGTCTTGCCACATGTCAACAATGGGTCTTACTGAGGGCCTCCAGGAGAGAAGCCCAAGCAAGACGCGCCCCGAGGAGCTTCTTGCCACATGTCAGCACTCGGTCTGACTGAGCGCCTCCACGAGAGAAGCCAAAGCAAGACGCGCCCCGAGGAGCGTCTTGACACATGTCAACACTGGGTCTGACAGAGGGCCTCCATGAGAGAGGCCCAAGCAAGACGCGCCCCGAGGAGTGTCTTTCCACATGTCAACACTGGGTCTGACTGAGCGCCTCCAGGAGAGAGGCCCAAGCAAGACGCGCCACAAAGAGCTTCTTGCCACGTGTCACCACTTGGTCTGACTGAGCGCCTCCAGGAGAGAGGCCCAAGCAAGACGCGCCCCGAGGAGCGTCTTGCCACGTGTCACCACTGGGTCTGATTGAGCGCCTCCAGGAGAGAGGCCCCAGCAAGACCGGTCAGGCCTGCAGTGTACACATCAGAGACATGATGTTCTTTCACAGAACTGAGGTTGTTCATTACTAAATGACTTTTACAGGAATATTGTTATTATACTATTCAACAGGTTGATCATAATAATGTGTATTAAACCCACAACCTAGCACTGAGGACAGAGGGACTTTATTTAAATTAGTACTTAATGGAAACGATACATAATGATACACAAGAGCCATGTCATACATTCAGCCTAGGAATAGTAGCATTGTGCACTATTAAAAATATACACATCAATTGCTCGAATCCCATTGTTGCAAAGTAAAACTCTAATAAAACTCTAGTCTGACATCAACAGAGAAGACTTAGTGTATGTACTACAAATACAGCATTAGGATTTCGAGTGGACCGTGCACCTGGTGAACCATCAGAGGCTTATGACGCAACATATCTTCCAGTTCTGACTGAGCGCCTCCAGGAGAGAGGCCCAAGCAAGACCCGCCCCGAGGAGCGTCTTGCCACATGTCACTACTCGGTCTAACTGAGCGCCTCCAGGAGAGAGGTCCAAGCAAGACACGCCCCGAGGAGCGTCTTGCCACATGTCACTACTCGGTCTGACTGAGCGCCTCCAGGAGGGAGGTCCAAGCAAGACGCGCCCCGAGGAGCGTCTTGCCACATGTCACTACTCGGTCTGACTGAGCACCTCCAGGAGAGAGGCCCAAGCAAGACGTGCCCCGAGGAACGTCTTCCCACATGTCAACAATGGGTCTGACTGAGGGCCTCCAGGAGAGAAGCCCAAGCAAGACGCGCCCCGAGGAGCGTCTTGCCACATGTCAACACTGGGTCTGACTGAGGGCCCCCAGGAGAGAGGCCCAAATAAGACGCGCCCCGAGGAGCGTCTTGCCACATGTCAACACTGGGTCTGACTGAGGGCCTCCAGGAGAGAAGCCCAAGCAAGATGCGCCCCGAGGATGTTCTTGCCACATGTCAGCACTCGGTCTGACTGAGCGCCTCCAGGAGAGAGGCCCAAGCACGACGCGCCCCGAGGAGCGTCTTGCCACATGTCAACACTGGGTCTGACTGAGCGCCTCCAGGAGAGAGGCCCAAGCAAGACGCGCCCGGAGGAGCGTCTTGCAACATGTCAGCACTCGGTCTGACTGAGCGCCTCCAGGCGAGAGGCCCAAGCAAGACGCGCCCCGAGGAACGTCTTGCCACATGTCAACACTGGGTCTGACTGAGCGCCTCCAGGAGAGAGGCCCGAGGAGCGTCTTGCCACATGTCGCCTCTGGGTCTGACTGAGCGCCTCCAGGAGAGAGGCGCAAGCAAGAAACCCCCGAGGAGCGTCTTGACACATGTCAACACTGGGTCTGACTGAGCGCCTCCAGGAGAGAGGCCCCAGCAAGACGCGCCCCGAGGAGCGTCTTGCCACATGTCACTACTCGGTCTGACTGAGCGCCTCCAGGAGAGAGGTCCAAGCAACACGCGCCCCGAGGAGCGTCTTGCCACATGTCAACACTGGGTCTGACAGAGGGCCTCCAGGAGAGAGGCCCAAGCAAGACGCGCCCCGAGGAGCGTCTTGCCACATGTCACCTCTCGTTCTGACTGAGCGCCTCCAGGAGAGAGGCGCAAGCAAGACGCGCCCCGAGGAGCGTCTTGTCACATGTCAACACTGGGTCTGTCTGAGCGCCTCCAGGAGAGAAGCCCAAGCAAGACGCGCCCCGAGGAGCGTCTTGCCACATGTCAACAATGGGTCTGACTGAGGGCCTCCAGGAGAGAAGCCCAAGCAAGACGCGCCCCGAGGAGCGTCTTGACACATGTCAACACTGGGTCTGACAGAGGGCCTCCACGAGAGAGGCCCAAGCAAGACGCGCCCCGAGGAGTGTCTTGCCACATGTCACCACTGGGTCTGACTGAGCGCCTCCAGGAGAGAGGCCCAAGCAAGACGTGCCCCGAGGATCGTCAGGCCACATGTCACTACTCAGTCTGACTGAGCGCCTCCAGGAGAGAGGCCCAAGCAAGACGCGCCCCGAGGAAGGTCTTGCCACATGTCAACAATGGGTCTGACTGAGGGCCTCCAGGAGAGAGGCCCAAGCAAGATGCGCCCGGAGGAGCGTCTTGCCACATGTCAACACTGGGTCTTTCTGAGCGCCTCCAGGAGAGAAGCCCAAGCAAGACGCGCCCCGAGGAGCGTCTTGCCACATGTCAGCACTCGGTCTGACTGAGCGCCTCCAGGAGAGAGGCCCAAGCAAGACGCGCCCCGAGGAACGTCTTGCCACATGTCAACAATGGGTCTGACTGAGGGCCTCCAGGAGAGAAGCCCAAGCAACACGCGGCCCGAGGAGCGTCTTGCCACATGTCAGCACTCGGTCTGACTGAGCGCCTCCAGGAGAGAGGCCCAAGCAAGACGCGCCCCGAGGAGCGTCTTGCCACATGCCAACAATGGGTCTGACTGAGGGCCTCCAGGAGAGAAGCCCAAGCAAGACGCGCCCCGAGGAGCGTCTTGACACATGTCAACACTGGGTATGACAGAGGGCCTCCAGGAGAGAGGCCCAAGCAAGACGCGCCCCGAGGAGTGTCTTGCCACATGTCACCACTTGGTCAGACTGAGCGCCTCCAGGAGAGAGGCCCAAGCAACACGCGCCCCGAGGAGCGTCAGGCCACATGTCACTACTCAGTCTGACTGAGCGCCTCCAGGAGAGAGGCCCAAGCAAGACGCGCCCCGAGCAGCGTCTTGCAACATGTCACTACTCAGTCTGACTGAGCGCCTCCAGGAGAGAGGCCCAAGCAAGATGCGCTCGGAGGAGCGTCTTGCCACATGTCAACACTGGGTCTGACAGAGGGCCTCCAGGAGAGAGGCCCAAGCAAGACGCGCCCCGAGGAGCGTCTTGCCACATGTCACCTCTGGTTCTGACTGAGCGCCTCCAGGAGAGAGGCCCAAGCAAGACGCGCCCCGAGGAGCGTCTTGTCACATGTCAACACTGGGTCTGTCTGAGCGCCTCCAGGAGAGAAGCCCAAGCAAGACGCGCCCCGAGGAGCGTCTTGCCACATGTCAACAATGGGTCTCACTGAGGGCCTCCAGGAGAGAAGCCCAAGCAAGACGCGCCCCGAGGAGCGTCTTGACACATGTCAACACTGGGTCTGACAGAGGGCCTCCACGAGAGAGGCCCAAGCAAGACGCGCCCCGAGGAGTGTCTTGCCACATGTCACCACTGGGTCTGACTGAGCGCCTCCTGGAGAGAGGCCCAAGCAAGACGTGCCCCAAGGATCGTCAGGCCACATGTCACTACTCAGTCTGACTGAGCGCCTCCAGGAGAGAGGCCCAAGCAAGACGCGCCCCGAGGAGCGTCTTGCCACATGTCAGCACTGGGTCTGACTGAGCGCCTCCAGGAGAGAGGCCCCAGCAAGACGCGCCCCGAGGAGCGTCTTGCCTTAGGTCAGCACTCGGTCTGACTGAGCGCCTCCAGGAGAGAGGCCCAAGCAAGACGCGCCCCGAGGTGCGTCTTGCCACATGTCAACAATGGGTCTGACTGAGGGCCTCCAGGAGAGAGGCCCAAGCAAGATGCGCCCGGAGGAGCGTCTTGCCACATGTCAACACTGGGTCTGACAGAGGGCCTCCAGGAGAGAGGCCCAAGCAAGACGCGCCCCGAGGAGCGTCTTGCCACATGTCACCTCTGGTTCTGACTGAGCGCCTCCAGGAGAGAGGCCCAAGCAAGACGCGCCCCGAGGAGCGTCTTGTCACATGTCAACACTGGGTCTTTCTGAGCGCCTCCAGGAGAGAAGCCCAAGCAAGACGCGCCCCGAGGAACGTCTTACCACATGTCAGCACTCGGTCTGACTGAGCGCCTCCAGGAGAGAGGCCCAAGCAAGACGCGCCCCGAGGAGCGTCTTGCCACATGCCAACAATGGGTCTGACTGAGGGCCTCCAGGAGAGAAGCCCAAGCAAGATGCGCCCCGAGGAGCGTCTTGACACATGTCAACACTGGGTATGACAGAGGGCCTGCAGGAGAGAGGCCCAAGCAAGACGCGCCCCGAGGAGTGTCTTGCCACGTGTCAACACTGGGTCTGATTGAGGGCCTTCTGGAGAGAGGCCCAAGCAAGACGCGCCCCGAGGAGCGTCTTGCCACATGTCAACAATGGTTCTTAATGAGGGCCTCCGGGAGAGAAGTCCAAGCAAGACGCGCCCCGAGGAGCTTCTTGCCACATGTCAGCACTCGGTCAGACTGAGTGCCTCCAGGAGAGAGGCCAAAGCAAGACGCCCCCCGAGGAGCGTCTTGACACATGTCAACACTGGGTCTGACAGAGGGCCTCCATGAGAGAGGCCCAAGCAAGATGCGCCCCGAGGAGCGTCTTGCCACATGTCACTACTCGGTCTTACTGAGCGCCTCAGGGAGAGAGGTCCAAGCAAGACGCGCCCCGAGGAGCGTCTTGCCACATGTCAACACTGGGTCTGACTGAGTGCCTCCATGAGAGAAGCCCCAGCAAGACGCGCCCCGAGGAGCGTCTTGCCACATGTCACTACTCGGTCTGTTTGAGCGCCTCCAGGAGAGAGGCCCAAGCAAGACGTGCTCCGAGGAGCGTCTTGCCACATGTCAACAATGGGTCTGACTGAGGGCCTCCAGGAGAGAAGCCCAAGCAAGACACGCCCCGAGGAGCGTCTTGACCTCCTCCGGGCGCGTCTTGCTTGGGCCTCTCTCCTGGAGGCGCTCAGTCAGACCCAGTGTTGACATGTGGCAAGACGCTCCTCGGGGCGCGTCGTGCTTGGGCCTCTCTCCTGGAGGCGCTCAGTCAGACCGAGTGCTGACATGTGGCAAGAACATCCTCGGGGCGCATCTTGCTTGGGCTTCTCTCCTGGAGGCCCTCAGTCAGACCCAGTGTTGACATGTGGCAAGACGCTCCTCGGGGCGCGTCTTATTTGGGCCTCTCTCCTGGGGGCCCTCAGTCAGACCCAGTGTTGACATGTGGCAAGACGCTCCTCGGGGCGCGTCTTGCTTGGGCTTCTCTCCTGGAGGCCCTCAGTCAGACCCATTGTTGACATGTGGCAAGACGCTCCTCGGGGCACGTCTTGCTTGGGCCTCTCTCCTGGAGGTGCTCAGTCAGACCGAGTAGTGACATGTGGCAAGACGCTCCTCGGGGCGCGTCTTGCTTGGACCTCCCTCCTGGAGGCGCTCAGTCAGACCGAGTAGTGACATGTGGCAAGACGCTCCTCGGGGCGTGTCTTGCTTGGACCTCTCTCCTGGAGGCGCTCAGTCAGACCGAGTAGTGACATGTGGCAAGACGCTCCTCGGGGCGTGTCTTGCTTGGGCCTCTCTCCTGGAGGCGCTCAGTCAGAACTGGAAGATATGTTGCGTCATAAGCCTCTGATGGTTCACCAGGTGCACGGTCCACTCGAAATCCTAATGCTGTATTTGTAGTACATACACTAAGTCTTCTCTGTTGATGTCAGACTAGAGTTTTATTAGAGTTTTACTTTGCAACAATGGGATTCGAGCAATTGATGTGTATATTTTTAATAGTGCACAATGCTACTATTCCTAGGCTGAATGTATGACATGGCTCTTATGTATCATTATGTATTGTTTCCATTAAGTACTAATTTAAATAAAGTCCCTCTGTCCTCAGTGCTAGGTTGTGGGTTTAATACACATTATTATGATCAACCTGTTGAATAGTATAAGCCCCATACAATGTGACGGTCCGTGTGACGGACCGGTGTGTTACGACCCGACTAACGAAACGTACCATTTGATAACATTGCATCTGCCCATTACAGCGGAGTGAGCGTTTCGCCACACTCCCAAACCAAGGTTAATAGTTGTAGCGCACGCCCTTTCGGACCTCGGTGCACGCGAAACACTGGTGTACACTCACAACATCACGCTCGAGACAGCTCAAGCGTTACGCGAAACAAAGGACGTGTTCAAATCCATAAAGAATATACGGTCTTTAGCATATGCGTATATAAAGTAGGTCGATGACATTTACAGACCCGGCGGCGTGGGCACCACAGTAGAACAACAAGGTGCTCTCAAGCGCACACAGATACTGGCCGCATTATCACTCGCGATGTCTATCCTGACATACCCGTTTCTGATTTCTATGTATATTAAATTATGACAAGAGCTACTTTAGGTGGTTACGATTACACTCTGACCACGTGCCTTAGTTTCTGCTAGTGACCTATAAATACATTTGCCCACTTGCTCTCACTGCCATTAAAGCGGCTGTACCCACACGTACAACACCCAAGAAAAAAAATTGATCTCGCTGTCTGTACTGGGTGTACTCTCAGTAGTCGCAGTTGCTCAGGCCATGGTGGTACGCTCTAATAACGCCTCTGAGATACGTTCCATCACACCACCTCCTAGACTACTCGCGAAGGAGTATTCAACACCCCCTTTGTACGAAGACAACCATTATAACGAGCACAGCACAACGCTTGCCGCACGCGAAGACAACATGCAGGAGACAACGCTACCACCTGTCGTGAGAACAATGGATTCGAGTGACAACGATCGCGACTATGACGAGCACATTACAACACCCTCTGTGCACGAAGACCAGGTGCAGGAGACAACGCTACCACCTGTCGTGAGAAACAAGAGTTTGGTTAACAATGATCATCGTCGTGTCCCATTGTAAACGGGCGCGCCATCGCACACATCGTACATCTGTGTTAACCCACCTGTATGCGACAGACTTTGTGTGTTGCATGACATCGAGATGTATTGACGTCTGTGTCAATACAGGACTCTCTATAAGCCAGGAGCTGGACGCTAACGACCCGTGCATGCGCCACACAAAAGGTATCGTACATGTGTTAACCCACCTGTATGCGACAGACTTTGTGTGTTGCATGACATCGAGATGTATTGACGTCTGTGTCAATACAGGACTCTCTAAGCTGGGAGCTGGACGCTAACGACCCGTGCATGCGCCACACAAAAGGTAACTTGACTAACTACAAAACGCATATTGTGATGTAGAAAGTTGGCTCGACTGTTTGAATCAGCTGCAGCTGCGGTTTACTCACGAAGTGAATCGCACGCTTGTTAGAAGTACATTCGGAGCACTTAAAAAATACATCGCTCTCATCGAGTTCCGTCTCAGCATTCACCGGCTGATGGGCAAGAGCGTGACATGGGATCGCCAGGAACTTACTTAAGGACTATCATCTCATTTGGCATTTACTCACGGACCCAAGAAACCAGTTCCGAAAAATGGTCGAGAATTATAAATTGTCTAATAGCAACTGGAAGATATGTTGCGTCATAAGCCTCTGATGGTTCACAAGGTGCACGGTCCACTCGAAATCCTAATGCTGTATTTGTAGTACATACACTAAGTCTTCTCTGTTGATGTCAGACTAGAGTTTTATTAGAGTTTTACTTTGCAACAATGGGATTCGAACAATTGATCTGTATATTTTTAATAATGCACAATGCTACTATTCCTAGGCTGAATGTATGACATGGCTCTTATGTATCATTATGTATCGTTTCCATTAAGTACTAATTTAAATAAAGTCCCTCTGTCCTCAGTGCTAGGTTGTGGGTTTAATACACATTATTATGATCAACCTGTTGAATAGTATAATAACAATATTCCTGTAAAAGTCATTTAGTAATGAACAACCTCAGTTCTGTGAAAGCACATCATGTCTCTGATGTGTACACTGCAGACCTGACCGGGGTTTGCACGCAAGGGCCTGTATGTGTGTGTGTGTGTGTGTGTGTGTGTGTGTGTGTGTGTGTGTGTGTGTGTGTGTGTGTGTGTGTGTGTGTGTGTATGTATGTGTGTGTGTGTGTGTGTGTGTGTGTGTGTGTGTGTGTGTGTGTGTGTGTGTGTGTGTGTGTGTGTGTGTGTGTGTGTGTGAAACAAATAAAGATAAATATAGCTAGTGTGGCCACGAGCGGTCGTGCAGGGTAGAGGCTGCGCGAAAACGCCTCTAAAACAAGCGCGTGCCCACGCCCGATCCGTGGAAGCACTTAGAACTAGCAAACGTACTAGCAGAAATCAACGATCGCACACGGGTCATTGAGTGTGTACAGGGTTCGTCTGCGTGTGTGGCATTGGGCAATCTACCGGCAACCGAGTGGCCTGAAGGCGGAACCGGCCAACCCGTCGCCCTCACCATCGTTGTGCTTCGAGATGAACTATTGCTAAAGATGATCGTCCTCGTCAACCACGGCGCTACCAGAGTTACCACGACATGCGCCTTAAAAGCGTTCTCGTTTGGGTCAGCGCCACCAGAATTGAATCGGCAAGTCAGCGGATATTACACAACTCGTAACGAAGACCCTCTCCGCGACCTCGCGGCCAGTGTGCGCAGTGTACAGCAAATGACAAACGATGTTGCGAGCGATATATCGGAAAAACTTTGCACTGACGCGACGGTCGCCACTGCAGGTTGTGCGAGTCTCGCGCAAAGTGCCATATCAAACGTGCGCAAGCTAGTGACAAGCAACTTCACCAGATCCGTAGATTCTGCATACGCTCGGATACGAATGAAAGTATCGAGAGATAACACCGACACAAGTTGCGCGACGGCGCTGGCTGCAGTCGCTACAACACTGGATTTATTAATCAACGTAATTGTGATCGTAATGGCGTTTCGAGTGTGCACCAGAAACTACAACCAGTACTACAGAAAACTGGCATGAGGGTCGCGGTCTAACGTTATGTTGGTGTCTCGCATCGACCGTCGACGGCCGTTTGCCAGCGGCTGAAAATGACAGTTGACGAAATGGAAACGCCGACCGTCGATAGTGCACTCTCGCAAGTTCCAACCGCACCATCTCAGGAGACAGACCACAGAGTGATATTAGCGGAGGGTAGATAGAAAATGCGCAAACCGCCGCAACCGCCCATATACATACTATACGAGTTCAACATAGAGTGGAGTAAGAAGTTACTACCGATTGTATTTCCAACGTGCAAGCAGCTGGTGTTTGACGCTTTACTTGAGTATCACAGAGGTTGCGATGTCCTGTGTTCCACGAGCGCATGGAAACAAGTGAACAAACTTCTACGGACCGTACTGTTGGGGTATGAGCGAGCTGTAAAATCAATACACGCTAGACACGCGGACTTTGCCACGTTACTGGACACGCATATCGCCACAAAAAAACCGGGTCAAGTGTTCGGGGCGTCACCGCGCTCGACTATACACGTCTTGGCCTACCACGAGTACATGAGCCCACAGATCCTAAGCGAGGTCGAAGCCGTTGTGTCTACCCAACGCAAATTCAGCACAGCCGTGCGCGCTAAGACAAGTCCCTCTAGACTGCTGGAAATTTTGGAAACGTGGAAGGCTGGCGTGTACGCGCTTTCTACACATCTCAACGGTATGATCGCGATACTCTCGGCCGCACAACAACTAATGGTCATGTGTTCGGAAGGTCTGATCAGGTCTGACATGACCGGTTGTCAATCGACGTCGAGCGTGCACTCACACACGGATATCCTGGCGTACAGTAAAGCGACGTCGACCTCTAAGCTCACGTTGATCGCCGATGTTTCGAAGGGCAATCGAGTGTGTTGGCTGACGAAAGCTATGGTGACCGACGGTCGCGTCGACTACAATGTGCCTCATTGCGACTGGAGAGGCGTATGTGATCCTTTGCAAATCGATAACACCACCGCGGTCGAGTGCGAAGTCACGGTCGGCGGCGTGTTGTCCTTACTGTGCCCCATACAATGTGACGGTCCGTGTGACGGACCGGTGTGTTACGACCCGACTAACGAAACGTACCAGGTGATAACATTGCATCCGCCCATTACAGCGGAGCGAGCGTTTCGCCACACTCCCAAACCAAGGTTAATAGTTGTAACGCACGCCCTTTCGGACCTCGGTGCACGTGAAACACTGGCGTACACTCACAACATCACGCTCGAGACAGCTCAAGCGTTACGCGAAACAAAGGACGTGTTCAAATCCATAGAGAATATACGGTCTTTAGCGTATGCGTATATAAAGGAGGTCGATGACATTTACAGACCTGGCGGCGTGGGCACCACAGTAGAACAACAAGGTGCTCTCAAGCGCACACAGATACTGGCCGCATTATCACTCGCGATGTCTATCCTGACATGCCCGTTTCTGATTTCTATGTATATTAAATTATGACAAGAGCTACGGTGGTTACGATTACACTCTGACCACGTGCCTTAGTTTCTGCTAGTGACCTATAAATACATTTGCCCACTTGCTCTCACTGCCATTAAAGCGGCTGTACCCACACGTACAACACCCAAGAAAAAAAAGATCTCGCTGTCTGTACTGGGTGTACTCTCAGTAGTCGCAGTTGCTCAGGCCATGGTGGTACGCTCACATAACGCCTCTGAGATACGTCCCATCACACCACCTCCTACACTACTCGCGAAGGAGTATTCAACACCCCCTTTGTTCGAAGACAACCATTATAACGAGCACAGCACAACGCTTGCCGCACGCGAAGACAACATGCAGGAGACAACGCTACCACCTGTCGTGAGAACAACGGATTCGAGTGACAACGATCGCGACTATGACGAGCACATTACAGCCAGATCCGGTGACCTTTGGGACATGGGTTGACCCCCTATAGGATTGTGCGATCATCATGAAAAGTTCAGATCACTTACAACTCAATAGATTCTACCTTCTTGTAACGTTTCAGCCTGATTGGACCTTGTTTTCACACAAATGGACCCAGAATGATGTGAAATTGTGCTTCGTGCAACATAATTCTGGGTGCCATTTACAAACCATAAGTGCTAATGACTCCATTCCTTTTTGTGGTTGTAGGGGCTGTTGATTGGAGTACACTAAAACAAGCCTGACTTCTCTAGGACATTCAGAAGCCAAGTTATAAGCCCACAAATGTGTAACTGGACTACTTCTTTAAATTGACACCAGATCCGGTGACCTTTGGGACATGGTTTGACCCCCTTAGGAAAGTGCTTTCATCATGAAACGTTCAGATCACTTACAACTCAATAGATTCTACCTTCCTGTAACGATTCAGCATGATTGGGCCTTGTTTTCACACAAATGAACCCAGAATGATGTGAAATTGTGCTTCGTGCAACATAATTCTGGGTGCCATTTAAAAACCATAAGTGCTAATGACTCCATTCCTTTTTGTGGTTGTAGGGGCTGTTAATTGGAGTACGCTAAAACAAACCTGACCTCTCTAGGATATTCAGAAGCCAAGTTATAAGCCCACAAATGTGTAACTGGACTACTTCTTTAAAGTGACACCAGATCCGGTGACCTTTGGGACATGGTTTGACCCCCAATAGGAATGTGCGATCATCATGAAACGTTCAGATCACTTACAACTCAATAGATTCTACCTTCTTGTAACGTTTCAGCCTGATTGGACCTTGTTTTCACACAAATGGACCCAGAATGATGTGAAATTGTGCTTCATGCAACATAATTCTGGGTGCCATTTATAAACCATAAGTGCTAATGACTCCCTTCCTTTTTGTGGTTGTAGGGGCTGTTGATTGGAGTACACTAAAACAAACCTGATCTCTCTAGGAAATTCAGAAGCCAAGTTATAAGCCCACAAATGTGTAACTGGACTACTTCTTTAAATTGACACCAGATCCGGTGACCTTTGGGACATGGTTTGACCCCCTTAGGAAAGTGCTATCATCATGAAACGTTCAGATCACTTACAACTCAATAGATTCTACCTTCCTGTAACGTTTCAGCCTGATTGGACCTTGTTTTCACACAAATGAACCCAGAATGATGTGAAATTGTGCTTCGTGCAACAATATTCTGGGTGCCATTTAAAAACCATAAGTGCTAATGACTCCATTCCTTTTTGTGGTTGTAGGGGCTGTTGATTGGAGTACACTAAAACAAACCTGATCTCACTAGGACATTCAGAAGCCAAGTTATAAGCCCACAAATGTGTAACTGGACTACTTCTTTAAATTGACACCAGATCCGGTAACCTTTGGGACATGATTTGACCCCCTTAGGAAAGTGCTATCATCATGAAACGTTCAGATCACTTACAACTCACTAGATTCTACCGTCTTGTAACGTTTCATTCTGATTGGACCTTGTTTTCACACAAATGAACCCAGAATTATGTGAAATTGTGCTTCGTGCAACATAAATCTGGGTTCCATTTAAAAACCATAAGTGCTAATGACGCCATTCCTTTTTGGGGTAATGGGGGCTGTTAACTGGAGTACTCTAAAACAAACCTGACCTCTTTAGGATATTCAGAAGCCAAGTTATAAGCCCACAAAGGTGTAACTGGACTACTTCTTTAAAGTGACACCAGGCCCGGTGACCTTTGGGGCATGGTTTCACCCCCTATAGGATTGTGCGATCATCATGAAAAGTTCAGATCACTTACAACTCAATAGATTCGACCTTCTTGTAACGTTTCAGCCTGATTGGACCTTGTTTTCACACAAATGGACCCAGAATGATGTGAAATTGTGCTTCGTGCAACATAATTCTGGGTGCCATTTACAAACCATGAGTGCTAATGACTCCATTCCTTTTTGTGGTTGTAGGGGCTGTTGATTGGAGTACACTAAAACAAGCCTGACTTCTCTAGGACATTCAGAAGCCAAGTTATAAGCACACAAATGTGTAACTGGACTACTTCTTTAAATTGACACCAGATCCGGTGACCTTTGGGACATGGTTTGACCCCCTTAGGAAAGTGCTATCATCATGAAACGTTCAGATCACTTACAACTCAATAGATTCTACCTTCCTGTAACGTTTCAGCATGATTGGACCTTGTTTTCACACAAATGAACCCAGAATGATGTGAAATTGTGCTTCGTGCAACATAATTCTGGGTGCCATTTACAAACCATAAGTGCTAATGACTCCATTCCTTTTTGTGGTTGTAGGGGCTGTTTATTGGAGTACAAGAAAGACGCGCCCCGAGGAGTGTCTTGCCACATGTCACCACTGGGTCTGACTGAGCGCCTCCAGGAGAGAGGCCCAGGCAAGACGCGCCCCGAGGAGCGTCAGGCCACATGTCACTACTCAGTCTGACTGAGCCCCTCCAGGAGAGAGGCCCAAGCAAGACGCGCCCCGAGAAGCGTCTTGCCACGTGTCAACACTGGGTCTGATTGAGGGCCTTCTGGAGAGAGGCCCAAGCAAGACGCACCACGAGGAGCGTCTTGCCACATGTCAACAATGGGTCTTACTGAGGGCCTCCAGGAGAGAAGCCCAAGCAAGACGCGCCCCGAGGAGCTTCTTGCCACATGTCAGCACTCGGTCTGACTGAGCGCCTCCAGGAGAGAAGCCCAAGCAAGACGCGCCCAGAGGAGCGTCTTGCCACATGTCAACACTGGGTCTGACTGAGCGCCTCCAGGAGAGAGGCCCAAGCAAGACACGCCCCGAGGAGCGTCTTGACACATGTCAACACTGGGTCTGACTGAGCGCCTCCAGGAGAGAGGCCCAAGCAAGACGCGCCCCGAGGAGCTTCTTGCCACGTGTCACCACTGGGTCTGACTGAGCGCCTCCAGGAGAGAGGCCCAAGCAAGACGCGCCCCGAGGAGCGTCTTGCCACGTGTCACCACTGGGTCTGATTGAGCGCCTCCAGGAGAGAGGCCCCAGCAAGACCGGTCAGGCCTGCATTGTACACATCAGAGACATGATGTTCTTTCACAGAACTGAGGTTGTTCATTACTAAATGACTTTTACAGGAATATTGTTATTATACTATTCAACAGGTTGATCATAATAATGTGTATTAAACCCACAACCTAGCACTGAGGACAGAGGGACTTTATTTAAATTAGTACTTAATGGAAACGATACATAATGATACACAAGAGCCATGTCATACATTCAGCCTAGGAATAGTAGCATTGTGCACTATTAAAAATATACACATCAATTGCTCGAATCCCATTGTTGCAAAGTAAAACTCTAATAAAACTCTAGTCTGACATCAACAGAGAAGACTTAGTGTATGCACTACAAATACAGCATTAGGATTTCGAGTGGACCGTGCACCTTGTGAACCATCAGAGGCTTATGACGCAACATATCTTCCAGTTGCTATTAGACAAGTTATAATTCTCGACCATTTTTCGGAACTGGTTTCTTGGGTCCGTGAGTAAATGCCAAATGAGATGATAGTCCTTAAGTAAGTTCCTTGCGATCCCATGTCACGCTCTTGCCCATCAGCCGGTGAACGCTGAGACGGAACTCGATGAGAGCGATGTATTTTTTAAGTGCTCCGAATGTACTTCTAACAAGCGTGCGATTCACTTCGTGAGTAAACCGCAGCTGCAGCTGATTCAAACAGTCGAGCCAACTTTCTACATCACAATATTCGTTTTGTAGTTAGTCGAGTTACCTTTTGTGTGGCGCATGCACGGGTCGTTAGCGTCCAGCTCCCAGCTTAGAGAGTCCTGTATTGACACAGACGTCAATACATCTCGATGTCATGCAACACACAAAGTCTGTCGCATACAGGTGGGTTAACACATGTACGATACCTTTTGTGTGGCGCATGCACGGGTCGTTAGCGTCCAGCTCCCGGCTTATAGAGAGTCCTGTATTGACACAGACGTCAATACATCTCGATGTCATGCAACACACAAAGTCTGTCGCATACAGGTGGGTTAACACACATGTACGATGTGTGCGATGGCACGCCCAGTTTACAATGGGACACGACGATGATCATTGTTAACCAAACTCTTGTTTCTCACGACAGGTGGTAGCGTTGTCTCCTGCACCTGGTCTTCGTGCACAGAGGGTGCTGTAATGTGCTCGTCATAGTCGCGATCGTTGTCACTCGAATCCGTTGTTCTCACGACAGGTGGTAGCGTTGTCTCCTGCATGTTGTCTTCGCGTGCGGCAAGCGTTGTGCTGTGCTCGTTATAATGGTTGTCTTCGTACAAAGGGGGTGTTGAATACTCCTTCGCGAGTAGTGTAGGAGGTGGTGTGATGGGACGTATCTCAGAGGCGTTATGTGAGCGTACCACCATGGCCTGAGCAACTGCGACTACTGAGAGTACACCCAGTACAGACAGCGAGATCATTTTTTTACTTGGGTGTTGTACGTGTGGGTACAGCCGCTTTAATGGCAGTGAGAGCAAGTGGTCAAATGTATTTATAGGTCACTAGCAGAAACTAAGGCACGTGGTCAGAGTGTAATCGTAACCACCGTATCTCTTGTCATAATTTAATTAACATAGAAATCAGAAACGGGCATGTCAGGATAGACATCGCGAGTGATAATGCGGCCAGTATCTGTGTGCGCTTGAGAGCACCTTGTTGTTCTACTGTGGTGCCCACGCCGCCGGGTCTGTAAATGTCATCGACCTTCTTTATATACGCATACGCTAAAGACCGTATATTCTCTATGGATTTGAACACGTCCTTTGTTTTGCGTAACACTTGAGCTGTCTCGAGCGTGATTTTGTGAGTGTACGCCAGTGTTTCGCGTGCACCGAGGTCCGAAAGGGTGTGCGCTACAACTATTAACCTTGGTTTGGGAGTGTGGCGAAACGCTCGCTCCGCTGTAATGGGCAGATGCAATGTTATCACCTGGTACTTTTCGTTAGTCGGGTCGTAACACACCGGTCCGTGACTCGGACCGTCACATTGTATGGGGCACAGTAAGGACAACACGCCACCGACCGTGACTTCGCACTCGACCGCGGTGGTGTTGTCGATTTGCAAAGGATCACATACGCCTCTAAAGTCGCAATGAGGCACATTGTAGTCGACGCGACCGTCGGTCACCATAGCTTTCGTCAGCCAACACACTCGATTGCCCTTCGAAACATCGGCGATCAACGTGAGCGTAGAGGTCGCTGTCGCTTTACTGTACGCCAGGATATCCGTGTGTGAGTGCACGCTCGACGTCGATTGACAACCGGTCATGTCAGACCTGATCAGACCTTCCGAACACATGACCATTAGTTGTTGTGCGGCCGAGAGTATCGCGATCATACCGTTGAGATGTGTAGAAAGCACGTACACGCCAGCCTTCCACGTTTCCAAAGTTTCCAGCAATCTAGAGGGACTTGTCTTAGCGCGCACGGCTGTGCTGAATTTGCGTTGGGTAGACACAACGGCTTCTACCTCGCTTAGGATCTTGTGGGCTCATGTACTCGTGGTAGGCCAAGACGTGTATAGTCGAGCGCGGTGACGCCCCGAACACTTGACCCGGTTTTGTTGTGGCGATATGCGTGTCCAGTAATGCGGCAAAGTCCGCGTGTCTAGCGTGTATTGATTTTACAGCTCGCTCATACCCCAACAGTACGGTCCGTAGAAGTTCGTTCACTTGTTTCCATGCGCTCGTGGAACACAGGACATCGCAACCTCTGTGATAATCAAGTAAAGCGTCACACACCAGCTGCTTGCACGTTGTAAATACAATCGGTAGTAACTTCTTACTCCACTCTATGTTGAACTCGTATAGTATGTATATGGGCGGTTGCGGCGGTTTGCGCATTTTCTATCTACCCTCCGCTAATATGACTCTGTGGTCTGTCTCCTGAGATGGTGCGGTTGGAACTTGCGAGAGTGCACTATGGACGGTCAGCGTTTCCATTTCGTCAACTGTGCCATTTTCAGCCGCTGGCAAACGGCCGTCGACGGTCGATGCGAGACACCAACATAACGTTAGACCGCGACCCTCATGCCAGTTTTCTGTAGTACTGGTTGTAGTTTCTGGTGCACACTCGATACGCCATTACGATCACAATTACGTTGATTAATAAATCCAGTGTTGTAGCGACTGCAGCCAGCGCCGTCGCGCAACTCGTGTCGGTGTTATCTCTCGATACTTTCGTTGGTATTCAAGCGTATGCAGAATCTACGGATCTGGTGAAGTTGCTTGTCACTAGCTTGCGCACGTTTGATATGGCACTTTGCGCGAGACTCACACAACCTGCAGTGGCGACCGTCGCGTCAGTGCAAAGTTTTTCCGATATATCGCTCGCAACATCGTTAGTCATTTGCTGTACACTGCGCACACTGGCCGTGAGGTCGCGGAGAGGGTCTTCGTTACGAGCTACTCTGGTAGCGCCGTGGTTGATGAGGACGATCATCTTTAGCAATAGTTCATCTCGAAGCGCAACGATGGTGAGGGCAACGGGTTGGCCGGTTCCGCCTTCAGGCCACTCTTGTGCCGCTAGATTGCCCAATGCCACACACGCAGACGAACCCTGTACACACTCAATGACCCGTGTGCGATCGTTGATTTCTGCTAGTACGTGTGCTAGGTCTACGTGCTTCCACGGATCGGGCGTGGGCACGCGCTTGTTTTTAGAGGCGTTTTCGTGCAGCCTCTACCCTGCACGACCGCTCGTGGCCGCACTAGCTATATTTATCTTTATTTGTTTCACACACACACACACACACACACACACACACACACACACACACACACACGCGCGCGCGCACACACACACACACACACACACACAGGCCCTTGCATGCAAACCCCGGTCAGGCCTGCAGTGTACACATCAGAGACATGATGTGCTTTCACAGAACTGAGGTTGTTCATTACTAAATGACTTTTACAGGAATATTGTTATTATACTATTCAACAGGTTGATCATAATAATGTGTATTAAACCCACAACCTAGCACTGAGGACAGAGGGACTTTATTTAAATTAGTACTTAATGGAAACGATACATAATGATACATAAGAGCCATGTCATACATTCAGCCTAGGAATAGTAGCATTGTGCATTATTAAAAATATACAGATCAATTGCTCGAATCCCATTGTTGCAAAGTAAAACTCTAATAAAACTCTAGTCTGACATCAACAGAGAAGACTTAGTGTATGTACTACAAATACAGCATTAGGATTTCGAGTGGACCGTGCACCTTGTGAACCATCAGAGGCTTATGACGCAACATATCTTCCAGTTGCTATTAGACAAGTTATAATTCTCGACCATTTTTCGGAACTGGTTTCTTGGGTCCGTGAGTAAATGCCAAATGAGATGATAGTCCTTAAGTAAGTTCCTGGCGATCCCATGTCACGCTCTTGCCCATCAGCCGGTGAATGCTGAGACGGAACTCGATGAGAGCGATGTATTTTTTAAGTGCTCCGAATGTACTTCTAACAAGCGTGCGATTCACTTCGTGAGTAAACCGCAGCTGCAGCTGATTCAAACAGTCGAGCCAACTTTCTACATCACAATATGCGTTTTGTAGTTAGTCGAGTTACCTTTTGTGTGGCGCATGCACGGGTCGTTAGCGTCCAGCTCCCAGCTTAGAGAGTCCTGTATTGACACAGACGTCAATACATCTCGATGTCATGCAACACACAAAGTCTGTCGCATACAGGTGGGTTAACACATGTACGATACCTTTTGTGTGGCGCATGCACGGGTCGTTAGCGTCCAGCTCCTGGCTTATAGAGAGTCCTGTATTGACACAGACGTCAATACATCTCGATGTCATGCAACACACAAAGTCTGTCGCATACAGGTGGGTTAACACACATGTACGATGTGTGCGATGGCGCGCCCGTTTACAATGGGACACGACGATGATCATTGTTAACCAAACTCTTGTTTCTCACGACAGGTGGTAGCGTTGTCTCCTGCACCTGGTCTTCGTGCACAGAGGGTGTTGTAATGTGCTCGTCATAGTCGCGATCGTTGTCACTCGAATCCGTTGTTCTCACGACAGGTGGTAGCGTTGTCTCCTGCATGTTGTCTTCGCGTGCGGCAAGCGTTGTGCTGTGCTCGTTATAATGGTTGTCTTCGTACAAAGGGGGTGTTGAATACTCCTTCGCGAGTAGTCTAGGCGGTGGTGTGATGGAACGTATCTCAGAGGCGTTAGGTGAGCGTACCACCTTGGCCTGAGCAACTGCGACTACTGAGAGTACACCCAGTACAGACAGCGAGATCAATTTTTTTTCTTGGGTGTTGTACGTGTGGGTACAGCCGCTTTAATGGCAGTGAGAGCAAGTGGGCAAATGTATTTATAGGTCACTAGCAGAAACTAAGGCACGTGGTCAGAGTGTAATCGTAACCACCTAAAGTAGCTCTTGTCATAAATTAATATACATAGAAATCAGAAACGGGTATGTCAGGATAGACATCGCGAGTGATAATGCGGCCAGTATCTGTGTGCGCTTGAGAGCACCTTGTTGTTCTACTGTGGTGCCCACGCCGCCGGGTCTGTAAATGTCATCGACCTTCTTTATATACGCATACGCTAAAGACCGTATATTCTCTATGGATTTGAACACGTCCTTTGTTTCGCGTAACGCTTGAGCTGTCTCGAGCGTGATGTTGTGAGTGTACACCAGTGTTTCGCGTGCACCGAGGTCCGAAAAGGCGTGCGCTACAACTATTAACCTTGGTTTGGGAGTGTGGCGAAACGCTCGCTCCGCTGTAATGGGCAGATGCAATGTTATCACCTGGTACGTTTCGTTAGTCGGGTCGTAACACACCGGTCCGTCACACGGACCGTCACATTGTATGGGGCTTATACTATTCAACAGGTTGATCATAATAATGTGTATTAAACCCACAACCTAGCACTGAGGACAGAGGGACTTTATTTAAATTAGTACTTAATGGAAACGATACATAATGATACATAAGAGCCATGTCATACATTCAGCCTAGGAATAGTAGCATTGTGCACTATTAAAAATATACACATCAATTGCTCGAATCCCATTGTTGCAAAGTAAAACTCTAATAAAACTCTAGTCTGACATCAACAGAGAAGACTTAGTGTATGTACTACAAATACAGCATTAGGATTTCGAGTGGACCGTGCACCTGGTGAACCATCAGAGGCTTATGACGCAACATATCTTCCAGTTCTGACTGAGCGCCTCCAGGAGAGAGGCCCAAGCAAGACCCGCCCCGACGAGCGTCTTGCCACATGTCACTACTCGGTCTAACTGAGCGCCTCCAGGAGAGAGGTCCAAGCAAGACACGCCCCGAGGAGCGTCTTGCCACATGTCACTACTCGGTCTGACTGAGCGCCTCCAGGAGAGAGGCCCAAGCAAGACGTGCCCCGAGGAGCGTCTTGCCACATGTCAACAATGGGTCTGACTGAGGGCCTCCAGGAGAGAAGCCCAAGCAAGACGCGCCCCGAGGAGCGTCTTGCCACATGTCAACACTGGGTCTGACTGAGGGCCCCCAGGAGAGAGGCCCAAATAAGATGCGCCCCGAGGAGCGTTTTGCCACATGTCAACACTGGGTCTGACTGAGGGCCTCCAGGAGAGAAGCCCAAGCAAGATGCGCCCCGAGGAGCGTCTTGCCACATGTCAGCACTCGGTCTGACTGAGCGCCTCCAGGAAGGAGGCCCAAGCAAGACGCGCCCCGAGGAGCGTCTTGCCACATGTCAACACTGGGTCTGACTGAGCGCCTCCAGGAGAAAGGCCCAAGCAAGACGCGCCCCGAGGAGCGTCTTGCCACATGTGAACACTGGGTCTGACTGAGCGCCTCCAGGAGAGAGGCCCAAGCAAGACGCACCCGGAGGAGCGTCTTGCAACATGTCAGCACTCGGTCTGACTGAGCGCCTCCAGGAGAGAGGCCCAAGCAAGACGCTCCCCGAGGAGCGTCTTGACACATGTCTCCTCTGGGTCTGACTGAGCGCCTCCAGGAGAGAGGCCCAAGCAAGACGTGCCCCGAGGAGCATCTTGCCACATGTCAACACTGGGTCTGACTGAGTGCCTCCATGAGAGAAGCCCCAGCAAGACGCGCCCCGAGGAGCGTCTTGCCACATGTCAACACTGGGTCTGACTGAGCACCTCCAGGAGAGAGGCCCGAGGAGCGTCTTGCCACATGTCACCTCTGGGTCTGACTGAGCGACTCCAGGAGAGAGGCGCAAGCAAGAAACGCCCGAGGAGCGTCTTGACACATGTCAACACTGGGTCTGACTGAGCGCCTCCAGGAGAGAGGCCCGAGGAGCGTCTTGCCACATGTCACTACTCGGTCTGACTGAGTGCCTCCAGGAGAGAGGCCCAAGCAAGACACGCCCCGAGGAGCGTCTTGACACATGTCAACACTGGGTCTGACTGAGGGCCTCCATGAGAGAGGCCCAAGCAATACGCGCCCCGAGGAGCGTCTTGCCACATGTCAACAATGGGTCTGACTGAGGGCCTCCAGGAGAGAAGCCAAAGCAAGACGCGCCCCGAGGAGCTTCTTTCCAGATGTCAACAATGGGTCTTAATGTGGGCCTCCATTAGAGAAGTCCAAGCAAGACGCGCCCCGAGGAGTGTCTTGCCACATGTCAACACTGTGTCTGACTGAGCGCCTCCAGGAGAGAGGCCCAAGCAAGACGCGCCCCGAGGAGCGTCTTGCCACGTGTCAACACTGGGTCTGACTTAGCGCCTCCAGGAGAGAGGCCCAAGCAAGATGCGCCCCGAGGAGCGTCTTGCCACGTGTCACCACTGGGTCTGACTGAGCTCCTCCAGGAGAGAGGCCCAAGCAAGACGCGCCCAGAGGAGCGTCTTGCCACGTGTCACCACTGGGTCTGATTGAGCACCTCCAGGAGAGAGGCCCCAGCAAGACGCGCCCCGAGGAGCGTCTTGCCTTATGTCAGCACACGGTCTGACTGAGCGCCTCCAGGAGAGAGGCCCAAGCAAGACGCGCCCCGAGGAGCGTCTTGCCACATGTCACGACTCGGTCTAACTGAGCGCCTCCAGGAGAGAGGTCCAAGCAAGACGCGCCCCGAGGAGCGTCTTGCCAAATGTCACTACTCGGTCTGACTGAGCGCCTCCAGGAGGGAGGTCCAAGCAAGACGCGCCCCGAGGAGCGTCTTGCCACATGTCACTACTCTGTCTGACTGAGCGCCTTCAGGAGAGAGGCCCAAGCAAGACATGCCCCGAGGAGCGTCTTGCCACATGTCAACAATGGGTCTGACTGAGGGCCTCCAGGAGAGAAGCCCAAGCAAGACGCGCCCAGAGGAGCGTCTTGCCACATGTCAACACTGGGTCTGACTGAGCGCCTCCAGGAGAGAGGCCCAAGCAAGACACGCCCCGAGGAGCGTCTGGACACATGTCAACACTGGGTTGGACTGAGGGCCTCCATGAGAGAAGCCCAAGCAAGACGTGCCCCGAGGAGCGTCTTGCCACATGTCAACAATGGGTCTTACTTAGGGCCTCCAGGAGAGAAGCCCAAGCAAGAAGCGCCCCGAGGAGCGTCTTGCCACATGTCAACACTGGGTCTGACTTAGCGCCTCCAGGAGAGAGGCCCAAGCAAGACACGCCCCGAGGAGCGTCTTGACACATGTCAACACTGGGTCTGACTGAGGGCCTCCATGAGAGAGGCCCAAGCAATGCGCGCCCCGAGGAGCGTCTTGCCACATGTCAACAATGGGTCTGACTGAGGGCCTCCAGGAGAGAAGCCCAAGCAAGACGCGCCCCGAGGAGCTTCTTTTCAGATGTCAACAATGGGTCTTACTGTGGGCCTCCATTAGAGAAGCCCAAGCAAGACGCGCCCCGAGGAGTGTCTTGCCACATGTCAACACTGTGTCTGACTGAGCGCCTCCAGGAGAGAGGCCCAAGCAAGACGCCCCCCGAGGAGCGTCTTGCCACGTGTCAACACTGGGTCTGACTTAGCG
>NC_091741.1:9398939-9408939 GCF_043380555.1 Nothobranchius furzeri
GCTGGTCGTCAGCGGTTCACCACAGGCAGCTGGTGGCGGTGTGGAGGAGCAGAAGCCTCCAGCAGGTGATGGCGGGGTGGGGGAGCAGCAGCCAGCCTCAAGCAGCCAGCCTCCAGCTGCTGATGGTGGGGTGGAGGAACAGAAGCCTCCAGCTGGTGATGTCAGGGTGGAGGAGCAGCAGCCAGCCTCCAACGGCTGATGGTGGGGTGGAGGAGCTGCAGCCAGCCTCCAGCAGCTGATGGCGGGGTGGAGGAGCTGCAGCCAGCCTCCAGCAGGTCATGGTGGGGTGGAGGAGCAGCAGCCAGCCTCCAGCAGCTGATGGCAGGGTGCAGGAGCAGCAGCCAGCCTCCAGCAGCTGATGGCGGGGTGGAGGAGCAGCAGGCAGCCTCCAGCTGGTGATGGCGGGGTGGAGGAGCTGCAGCCAGCGTCCATCAGCTGATGGCGGGGTGGAGGAGCAGCAGCCAGCCTCCAGCAGCCAGCCTCCAGCTGCTGATGGCGGGGTGGAGGAACAGAAGCCTCCAGCAGCTGATGGCGGGGTGCAGGAGCAGCAGCCAGCCTCCAGCAGCTGGTGGCGGGGTGGAGGAGCAGAAGCCAGCCTCCAGCAGCTGATGGCGGGGTGCAGGAGCAGAAGCCAGCCTCCAGCTGGTGATGGCGGGGTGAAGGAGCTGCAGCCAGCCTCCAGCAGCCAGCCTCCAGCTGGTGATGGCGGGGCGGAGGAGCAGGCAGCCTCCATCAGCTGATGGCGGGGTGTAGGAGCAGCAGCCAGCCTCCAGCTGGTGATGGCGGGGAGGAGGAGCAGCAGCAGCCAGCCTCCAGCAGCCAGCCAGCCTCCAGCAGCTGATGGCGGTGTGTGGGAGCAGCAGCCAGCCTCCAGCGGCCAGCCAGCCTCCAGCAGCAGATGGCGGGGTGGAGGAGCTGCAGCCAGCGTCCATCAGCTGATGGCGGGGTGGAGGAGCAGCAGGCAGCCTCCAGCTGGTGATGGCGGGGTGGAGGAGCTGCAGCCAGCGTCCAGCAGCTGATGGTGGGGTGGAGGAGCTGCAGCCAGCGTCCAGCAGCTGATGGTGGGGTGGAGGAGCTGCAGCCAGCGTCCAGCAGCTGATGGTTGGGTGGAGGAGCAGCAGCCAGCCTCCAGCAGCTGATGGCGGGGTGGAGGAGCTGCAGCCAGCCTCCAGCAGCCAGCCTCCAGCTAGTGATGGCGGGGTGGAGAAGCAGGCAGCCTCCATCAGCTGATGGCGGGGTGGAGGAGCAGAAGCCAGCCTCCAGCTGGTGATGGCGGGGTGCAGGAGCTGCAGGCAGCCTCCAGCAGCTGATGGCGGGGTGCAGGAGCTGCAGCCAGCGTCCAGCAGCTGATGGTGGGGTGGAGGAGCTGCAGCCAGCCTCCAGCAGCCAGCCTCCAGCTAGTGATGGCGGGGTGGAGAAGCAGGCAGCCTCCATCAGCTGATGGCGGGGTGTAGGAGCAGAAGCCAGCCTCCAGCTGGTGATGGCGGGGTGCAGGAGCTGCAGGCAGCCTCCAGCAGCTGATGGCGGGGTGCAGGAGCTGCAGGCAGCCTCCAGCAGCTGATGGCGGGGTGGAGGAGCTGCAGCCAGCGTCCAGCAGCTGATGGTGGGGTGGAGGAGCTGCAGCCAGCGTCCAGCAGCTGATGGTTGGGTGGAGGAGCAGCAGCCAGCCTCCAGCAGCTGATGGCGGGGTGCAGGAGCAGCAGCCAGCCTCCAGCAGCTGATGGCGGGGTGGAGGAGCTGCAGCCAGCCTCCAGCAGCCAGCCTCCAGCTAGTGATGGCGGGGTGGAGAAGCAGGCAGCCTCCATCAGCTGATGGCGGGGTGGAGGAGCAGAAGCCAGCCTCCAGCAGCTGATGGCGGGGTGCAGGAGCTGCAGCCAGCGTCCAGCAGCTGATGGTGGGGTGGAGGAGCTGCAGCCAGCCTCCAGCAGCCAGCCTCCAGCAGCTGATGGCGGGGTGCAGGAGCAGCAGCCAGCCTCCAGCAGCTGATGGCGGGGTGGAGGAGCAGCAGCCAGCCTCCAGCAGCCAGCCTCCAGCTGCTGATGGCGGGGTGGAGGAACAGAAGCCTCCAGCAGCTGATGGCAGGGTGCAGGAGCAGCAGCCAGCCTCCAGCTGGTGATGGCGGGGTGGAGGAGCTGAAACCTGGGTCGGACCTGGTCTGCAGCAGGGCCCATTACCACTCAGAAGCTGATGGCAGTGTGTGTTTAGGTCCCTGCGGGGTGGATGAGCTGAAACCTGGGTCAGACTTGGTGTGCAGCAGGGCTCAGCACCCTCCAGAAGCCGATGACAGTGTGTCTTTAACTCCCTGCCTGGTGGGAGAGCTGAAAGCTGGGTCGGACCTGGTCTTTAGCAGAGCTCAGCAGCCTCCAGAAGCTGATGGCAGTGTGTGTTTCATCCCCTGCGGGGTGGGAGAGCTGAAACGTGGGTCGGACCTGGTCTGCAGCAGGGCCCATCACCATCCAGAAGCTGACGGCGGTGTGTGTTTAAGTCCCTGCGGGGTGGGAGAGCCATAACCTGGGTCGGACCTGGTCTGCAGCAGAGCTCAGCAGCCTCCAGAACCTGATGGCAGTGTGTCTTTAATCCACTGCGGGGTGCAGGAGCTGAAACCTGGGTCGGACCTGGTCTGCAGCAGGGCTCAGCAGCCAGCAGAAGGTGATGGCAGTGTGTGTTTAGTTCCCTGCGGGGTGCAGGAGCTGAAACCTGGGTCGGACCTGGTCTGCAGCAGAGCTCAGCAGCCAGCAGAAGCTGATGGCAGTGTGTGTTTAATTCCCTGCCTGGTGGGAGAGCTGTAACCCGGGTCGGACTTGGTCTGCAGCAGGGCCCATCACCATCCAGAAGCTGATGGCAGTGTGTCTTTAATTCCCTGCGGGGTGGAGGAGCAGAAACCTGGGTCGGACCTGGTCTATAGCAGAGCTCAGCAGCCTCCAGCAGCTGATGGCAGTGTGTGTTTAAGTCCCTGCCTGGTGTGAGAGCTGAAACCTGGGTCGGACCTGGTCTATAGCAGAGCTCAGCAGCCTCCAGCAGCTGATGGCTGCGTGTGTTTAAGTCCCTGCGGGGTGCAGGAGCTGAAACCTGGGTCGGACCTGGTCTATGGCAGAGCTCAGCAGCCTCCAGAAGCTGATGGCAGCGTGCCTCTAAGTCCCTGCCTGGTGGGAGAGCTGAAACCTGGGTCGGACCTGGTCTATAGCAGAGCTCAGCAGCCTCCAGCAGCTGATGGCTGCGTGTGTTTAAGTCCCTGCGGGGTGCAGGAGCTGAAACCTGGGTCGGACCTGGTCTATGGCAGAGCTCAGCAGCCTCCAGAAGCTGATGGCAGCGTGCCTCTAAGTCCCTGCCTGGTGGGAGAGCTGAAACCTGGGTCGGACATGGTCTGCAGCAGGGCTCGGCAGCCTCCAGAAGCTGATGGCAGTGTGTGTTTAAGTCCCTGCCTGGTAGGAGAGCTGAAACCTGGGTCGGACCTGGTCTATAGAAGAGCTCAGCAGCCTCCAGCAGCTGATTGCAGTGTGTGTTTAAGTCCCTGCCTGGTGGGAGAGCTGATATCCGGGTCGGACCTGGTCCACAGCAGGGCCCATCACCCTCCAGAAGCTGGTGGCAGTGTGTGTTTAAGTCCCTGCGGGGTGCAGGAGCTGAAAGCTGGGTCGGACCTGGTCTGCAGCAGAGCTCAGCAGCCTCCAGTTGCTGATGGCAGTGTGTGTTTAAGTCCCTGCCTGGTGGGAGAGCTGAAACCTGGGTCGGACCTGGTCTATAGCAGAGCTCAGCAGCCTCCAGCTGCTGATGGCGTGGTGGAGGAGCAGCAGCAGCAGCAGCCAGCCTCCAGCAGCCAGCCAGCCCCCAGCAGCTGATGGCGGGGTGGAGGAGCGGAAGCCAGCCTCCAGCAGCTTATGGCGGGGTGGAGGAGCTGAAACCTGGGTCGGACCTGGTCTATAGTAGAGCTCCGCAGCCTCCAGACGCTGATGGCGGTGTGTCTTTAAGACCCTGCCTGGTGGGAGAGCTGAAACCTGGGTCGGACCTGGTCTGTAACAGAGCTCAGCAGCCTCCAGAAGCTGATGGCAGTGTGTGTTTAGTTCCCTGCGGGGTGGAGGAGCAGAAACCTGGGTCGCACCTGGTCTATAGAAGAGCTCAGCAGCCTCCAGAAGCTGATATCAGTGTGTGTTTAAGTCCCTGCGGGGTGGGAGAGCTGAGACCTGGGTCGGACCTGGTCTGCAGCAGGGCTCAGCAGCCTCCAGAAGCTGACGGCAGTGTGTGTTTAAGTCCCTGCCTGGTGTGAGAGCTGAAACCTGGGTCGGACCTGGTCTATAGCAGAGCTCAGCAGCCTCCAGCAGCTGATGGCTGTGTGTGTTTAAGTCCCTGCGGGGTGCAGGAGCTGAAACCTGGGTCGGACCTGGTCTATGGCAGAGCTCAGCAGCCTCCAGCAGCTGATGGCAGTGTGTGTTTAAGTCCCTGCCTGGTGGGAGAGCTGAAACCTGGGTCGGACCTGGTCTATAGCAGAGCTCAGCAGCCTCCAGCAGCTGATGGCAGTGTGTGTTTGATCCCCTGCGGGGTGGGAGAGCTGAAACTTGGGTCGGACCTGGTCTGCATCAGGGCTCAGCAGCCTCCAGAATCCGATGGCAGTGTGGGTTTAAGTCCATGCGGGGTGCAGGAGCAGAAACCTGGGTCGGACCTGGTCTATAGCAGGCCTCAGCAGCATCGAGAAGCTGATGGCAGTGTGTCTTTAATTCCCTGCGGGGTGGGAGAGCTGTAACCTGGGTCGGACCTGGCCTGCAGCGGAGCTCAGCAGCCTCCAGAAGCTGATGGCAGTGTGTCTTTAATTCCCTGCGGGGTTGAGGAGCAGAAACCTGGGTCGGACCTGGTCTGCAGCAGGGCCCATCACCATCCAGAAGCTGATGGCTGTGTGTGTTTAAGTCCCAGGGGGGTGGGAGAGCCATAACCTGGGTCGGACCTGGTCTGCAGCAGGGCTCAGCAGCCTCCAGTTGCAGATGGCAGTGTGTGTTTAGTTCCCTGCGGGGTGCAGGAGCTGAAACCTGGGTCGGACCTGGTCTATAGCAGAGCTCAGCAGCCTCCAGAAGCTGATGGCAGTGTGTCTTCAATTCCCTGCGGGGTGCAGGAGCTGATACCTGGGTCGGACCTGGTCTGCAGCAGGGCCCATCACCATCCAGACGCTGATGGCAGTGTGTGTTTAAGTCCTAGTGGGCTGCAGGAGCTGAAACCTGGGTCGGACCTGCTCTATAGTAGAGCTCAGCAGCCTCCAGAAGCTGATGGCAGTGTGTCTTTAAGTCCCTGCGGGGTGGGATAGCTGAAACCTGGGTCGGACCTGGTCTGCAGCAGGGCCCATCACCCTCCAGAAGCTGTTGGCAGTGTGTCTTCCATTCCTAGTGGGGCAGGGGAGCAAAGACCTGGGCAGAGGAGCGCCTGTCTGCATCCGATCCGGCCCCTCAGCAGCCCGCCGTGAGCCTTAGAGAACCCCCCCCCCCCCCCCCCCCCCCCAGCGGGCTCCAGGAACCGGGCCCTGCGTCGGACCCAGCTCAGGCAGGCCCTCCCTCGGGCCCTGCAGCAGGTGGCCCCGTCTATGCAGTCGAAAACCCCGCGAAAATCGGTGTAGAAACGCCCGAGAGGCGTGGTGCGGTTCCCCCGGCCGGTACCGGGTCCGGACCGGTCCGGAAGTCCACCCAGAACACTGCCTGGGGCTTCTGGGCGGCTCCCCAGGCGCAGGCAGTCGAAAACCGCGTGAAAATCGGTTCAGAATTGACAAAACGGCGACCTCGTCGCTCCAAAAACTAAGTCCAAACTAAGCCTTTCGCTTATCGCTTAACGCTTAAGGCGGTCGGCCTTATGGCCAGTAAATGAAAAGTGCCTGCGCCCCTGGAGGTTTTGGAAGGTGCGAGCGATGACCATGCTCGGGTTAGTAGGTGAGGCCATCGGAAAACCAGCGTGAGTTGGCGGGTTTGGGTGGCAATCTATTCCAGGCAGAGTCGACTATCTCTGGGCATCAATTTTGGGATTTTTCCGGCTCTGGTTCTGGGAGAAACGCAGGGGCAAAGTGCACGAGCCGCGGCCGATTTTGGTGGCCTGTCCCTGGGCACAAAGTCTGAGGAGTGTGGGCCTGGTTCTCCGAAAAATACCAGTCTGCTGGAGCTCACTCCCATGGCTCCAGGGGGCACGGCACACCCCCCGGTAGCCGACCAAAGTGATCTACTCGGGCCAGACTCGGACCCACGACCCGGGGTGAGAACCACAACTACTGGTCATCCTTTTGACCTCCAGGGGGCGCGGCAGAGCCTCCCCAGTCCGACGCAAGTGCCCCACTTGGGCCATACTCAGACCCACGGCCCGGGGCGAGAACCACAACTACTGGTCATCCTTTAGACCTCCAGGGGGCCCGGCACAGCCTCCCTAGACCGACACAAGTGCTCCACTTTGGCTGTACTCTGACCCAAGTCCCGGTGCGAGAACCACAACTACTGGTCATCCTTTAGACCTCCAGGGGGCCCGGCACAGCCTCCCTAGGCCGACACAAGTGCTCCACTTGGGCTATACTCTGACCCAAGTCCCGGGGCGAGAACCACAACTACTGGTCATCCTTTTGACCTCATGGTCATCCTTTAGACCTCCGGGGGGCACGGCACAGCCTCCCTAGTCCGACACAAGTGCTCCACTTGGGCTATACTCTGACCCAAGTCCCGGGGCGAGAACCACAACTACTGGTCATCCTTTAGACCTCCAGGGGGCACGGCACACCCCCCGGTAGCCGACCAAAGTGCTCTACTCGGGCCAGACTCGGACCCACGACCCGGGGTGAGAACCACAACTACTGGTCATCCTTTAGACCTCCAGGGGGCACGGCACAGCCTCCCTAGTCTGACACAAGTGCTCCACTTGGGCTATACTCGGACCCACGACCCGGGGTGAGAACCACAACTACTGGTCATCCTTTAGACCTCCAGGGGGCACGGCACAGCCTCCCTAGTCCGACACAAGTGCTCCACTTGGGCTATACTCGGACCCAAGTCCCGGGGCGAGAACCACAACTACTGGTCATCCTTTAGACCTCCAGGGGGCACGGCACACCCCCCGGTAGCCGACCAAAGTGCTCTACTCGGGCCAGACTCGGACCCACGACCCGGGGTGAGAACCACAACTACTGGTCATCCTTTAGACCTCCAGGGGGCACGGCACAGCCTCCCTAGTCCGACACAAGTGCTCCACTTGGGCTATACTCGGACCCACGACCCGGGGTGAGAACCACAACTACTGGTCATCCTTTAGACCTCCAGGGGGCACGGCACAGCCTCCCTAGTCCGACACAAGTGCTCCACTTGGGCTATACTCGGACCCAAGTCCCGGGGCGAGAACCACAACTACTGGTCATCCTTTAGACCTCCAGGGGGCCCGGCACAGCCTCCCTAGTCCGACACAAGTGCTCCACTTGGGCTATACTCTGACCCAAGTCCCGGGGCGAGAACCACAACTAATGGTCATCCTTTAGACCTCCAGTGGGGCCCGGCACAGCCTCCCTAGGCCGACACAAGTGCTCCACTTGGGCTATACTCTGACCCAAGTCCCGGGGCGAGAACCACAACTAATGGTCATCCTTTAGACCTCCAGGGGGCCCGGCACAGCCTCCCTAGACCGACACAAGTGCTCCACTTGGGCTAAACTCTGACCCAAGTCCCGGGGCGAGAACCACAACTACTGGTCATCCTTTAGACCTCCAGGGGGCACGGCACAGCCTCCCTAGTCCGACACAAGTGCTCCACTTGGGCTATACTCTGACCCAAGTCCCGGGGCGAGAACCACAACTACTGGTCATCCTTTAGACCTCCAGGGGGCACGGCACAGCCTCCCTAGTCCGACACAAGTGCTCCACTTGGGCTATACTCGGACCCACGACCCGGGGCGAGAACCACAACTACTGGTCATCCTTTAGACCTCCAGGGGGCACGGCACAGCCTCCCTAGTCCGACACAAGTGCTCCACTTGGGCTATACTCTGACCCAAGTCCCGGGGCGAGAACCACAACTACTGGTCATCCTTTAGACCTCCAGGGGGCACGGCACAGCCTCCCTAGTCCGACACAAGTGCTCCACTTGGGCTATTCTCTGACCCAAGTCCCGGGGCGAGAACCACAACTACTGGTCATCCTTTAGACCTCCAGGGGGCACGGCACACCCCCCGGTAGCCGACCAAAGTGCTCTACTCGGGCCAGACTCGGACCCACGACCCGGGGTGAGAACCACAACTACTGGTCATCCTTTAGACCTCCAGGGGGCACGGCACAGCCTCCCTAGTCTGACACAAGTGCTCCACTTGGGCTATACTCGGACCCACGACCCGGGGTGAGAACCACAACTACTGGTCATCCTTTAGACCTCCAGGGGGCACGGCACAGCCTCCCTAGTCCGACACAAGTGCTCCACTTGGGCTATACTCGGACCCAAGTCCCGGGGCGAGAACCACAACTACTGGTCATCCTTTAGACCTCCAGGGGGCACGGCACACCCCCCGGTAGCCGACCAAAGTGCTCTACTCGGGCCAGACTCGGACCCACGACCCGGGGTGAGAACCACAACTACTGGTCATCCTTTAGACCTCCAGGGGGCACGGCACAGCCTCCCTAGTCCGACACAAGTGCTCCACTTGGGCTATACTCGGACCCACGACCCGGGGTGAGAACCACAACTACTGGTCATCCTTTAGACCTCCAGGGGGCACGGCACAGCCTCCCTAGTCCGACACAAGTGCTCCACTTGGGCTATACTCGGACCCAAGTCCCGGGGCGAGAACCACAACTACTGGTCATCCTTTAGACCTCCAGGGGGCCCGGCACAGCCTCCCTAGTCCGACACAAGTGCTCCACTTGGGCTATACTCTGACCCAAGTCCCGGGGCGAGAACCACAACTAATGGTCATCCTTTAGACCTCCAGTGGGGCCCGGCACAGCCTCCCTAGGCCGACACAAGTGCTCCACTTGGGCTATACTCTGACCCAAGTCCCGGGGCGAGAACCACAACTAATGGTCATCCTTTAGACCTCCAGGGGGCCCGGCACAGCCTCCCTAGACCGACACAAGTGCTCCACTTGGGCTAAACTCTGACCCAAGTCCCGGGGCGAGAACCACAACTACTGGTCATCCTTTAGACCTCCAGGGGGCACGGCACAGCCTCCCTAGTCCGACACAAGTGCTCCACTTGGGCTATACTCTGACCCAAGTCCCGGGGCGAGAACCACAACTACTGGTCATCCTTTAGACCTCCAGGGGGCACGGCACAGCCTCCCTAGTCCGACACAAGTGCTCCACTTGGGCTATACTCGGACCCACGACCCGGGGCGAGAACCACAACTACTGGTCATCCTTTAGACCTCCAGGGGGCACGGCACAGCCTCCCTAGTCCGACACAAGTGCTCCACTTGGGCTATACTCTGACCCAAGTCCCGGGGCGAGAACCACAACTACTGGTCATCCTTTAGACCTCCAGGGGGCACGGCACAGCCTCCCTAGTCCGACACAAGTGCTCCACTTGGGCTATTCTCTGACCCAAGTCCCGGGGCGAGAACCACAACTACTGGTCATCCTTTAGACCTCCAGGGGGCACGACACAGCCTCCCTAGTCCGACCCAAGTGCTCCACTTGGGCTATACTCTGACCCAAGTCCCGGGGCGAGAACCACAACTACTGGTCATCCTTTAGACCTCCAGGGGGCACGGCACAGCCTCCCTAGTCCGACACAAGTGCTCCACTTGGGCTATACTCTGACCCAAGTCCCGGGGCGAGAACCACAACTACTGGTCATCCTTTTGACCTCATGGTCATCCTTTAGACCTCCATGGGGCACGGCAGAGCCTCCCTAGGCCGACACAAGTGCTCCACTTGGGCTATACTCTGACCCAAGTCCCGGGGCGAGAACCACAACTACTGGTCATCCTTTAGACCTCCAGGGGGCACGGCACAGCCTCCCTAGTCCGACACAAGTGCTCCACTTGGGCTGTACTCTGACCCAAGTCCCGGGGC